>NC_058337.1:6554012-6857042 GCF_905475395.1 Chrysoperla carnea
GATAATGGGTTATGATAATCTACTTATGAAGTGTGTCAATATAGTATAAAGCCAATTCCATTTCCCTTTATCATTATTGAATCATCATAAACAGGGAATAAATTTTAAGAAAATTTGTAAAATGAATCGAAAAACTAAATTTAAAAAAAAAAGTTAAAATGAACTTTTCAATTTTTTCGAGTTATCTTTTATCAATAAAACCTTGAATGCCGTGCATAGATGAAGACAAGCATAAATAGATCAGGTTTTTAAAAGAAATGTTGTATGTCGGTTATCTTTTTTAATATAGGAGAAAATAATATATATATATGTACAGTGTGCCGAATTAGGTCGGCCCCATATAGAATAGGTCGGCCCCATATTTTTTGTAATTTGTTTTAGCAAAAAATGTTATTCTTGATAAAAAGTTTTCCATGGCCTATATATAGAAGATATCAATTTTTGCATTCTTGTACATGGCTTGTCGGAAAATGTTAATTTTGCCAATCTACCATGAAAGAAGAGAGTTTGTTATTTTTACTATAAATATTGGATATATGACCGTAGTTTTCAATTAGGATCAACTTTTCTCAATAAATATTGTCGATAGTGTACAAAATAAAGATAATTTATGATTGAGAAAAATTCCTATTTTCCGACAAACTTCGCATATGAATATAAAAAAAATTTGGAAAACGGTTGACCCTGCAGGTCATCCCTGTAACTTCCCGCTAAGTATTGACTCATAGTCTATGTATTGACTCATAGTCTAAGTATTGACTCATATCTTCTCAAAAATTTCATAGACGTTTGATAAAACACTATTTTTAAACCGATTTTCACGCGGTTGGTGACATTCGACGCAGTTTTTGAAGCTTCATGAAGAATTTTTAAGTTTCAATTGATAGAACAAAAAATTTTGAGGTTATTCCGAAAAAACGCTTTTTTGGGTTTTCTTTCCTCAACGATAACTTACGAACGTATCAACCGATTTTGACCGGACTGATGGTGATCGACGTGGTTTTTTGATGTTGAGAGCTAATTAGTTTTTGGAATTGATTGACACAGCCGTTTAAAAGTTATTAAAAAATAAAAACACAAAATAAAAGCAGTTTTTTTTGCAGTTTTTTTGAGATTTATCGAAATCTATCGGTTCGAATAGGCCCAAATATGCCTCAAAATCTAAGTTTGGTCAAGCCCTTTCGAATGGCACCAATCGCGATCAAATCGGACAAGCCGTTCAAAAGTTATGAGAGGTTTACATACATCCACACACACACACACACACACACACACACACACACACACACACACACACACACACACACACACACACACACACTCATACATACATACAGCCATACAGACACTCATACATACATTCCCTCGCGGAAGTAGTCAGGGAAGCTTCCTGACACCTTAAAACGTCGAGATCTGATGAAAACTCAATTTTGGCAAAACGGGATGAAAACAATAACTTCTCTATTTTCTTAGCGGGAAGTTAAAAAACCTGACTATTGGGTTCTAGACCATACAGAACTTTTTTTTCCAATAAAAAAAAAAAGGAATAAAAGTTTCCATATGGTGCAGACTTAATTGGACACACTGTGCATATTGATTCATGAATATATTCTATCCAAAAACTACTTTATTGTAAATGAAAAAACAAAGTTTTCGTTAAACCTTTTTTATTTTATTTTGTTCATCATTTACAAACATTCCATTCTTCCTTCATATATGTGTTCTTGTTTGTATGTGTTTTAAATAAATTATATACTTATTATACCATGTATATATGAAATATACATAGTATATTAAGTTTATTCCCAAGTTTGTAACGCTTAAAAATAATGATGCTAGGAAAAAAATTTTGTCATATGTGTTCATAAAATCACCTAATTAGTCCATTTCCGGTTGTCTGTCCGTCCGTCCGTCTGTGGACACGATAACTCAAAAACGAAAAAAGATATCGAGCTGAAATTTTTACAGCGTACTCAGGACGTAAAAAGTGAGGTCAAGTTCGTAAATGAGCATCAAAGGGCAATTGGGTCTTGGGTCCGTAGGACCCATCTTGTAAACCGTTAGAAACAAAAGTTTAAATGTAAAAAATTTTTCTTATCAAAAATTAAACAACTTTTGTTTGAAACATTTTTCCGTAAACATCACTGTTTACCCGTGAGGGCGCCAATTAGGCGGAAATTTTATAATATGTACTATACTTGATTATCAGTTATGTATGTGTCACATGTTTGTATGTGTAATGTGATAAAGAAATCAACACTGACTATGCATGGTGTTTAAACAATTAACTCAGTCAATTGTTTATTTTCACTTGTATATACTGTTATTTTTGTTTTCTAATCTGTAGGTTTTATAACAAAACACGAAAACGGAAAAACAAGGAAAACGAAAGAAAATTCGTTACAATCTTAATGCTTGATATTGTGTTGAGAAAGTACAACAACTCAATTTGAAGTTTTATAAGTGTGTTTTTGAGAGTTCAGTTGTTGATATAACTTACATCGAAACATAACGAGAACAAGGGGTTTTCCTTACTTTTAGTGATATGGCATGGGTACTTGATGATGATATTGTCTTCTGAGATTATTACATACAGAATGATTCTACACTTTACAGAAAAACGTGATAGTATGCTTAACGCACAAACTTATTGTGTCTTTCACCTATAATGGAAATCTATTAGAATTTTAAAACCGAAATTGAAAACTTTTATACCATGTATATATGAAATATACATAGTATATTAAGTTTAGTCCCAAGTTTGTAACGCTTAAAAATAATGATGCTAGAAAAAAAAATTTTGTCATAGGTGTTCATAAAATCACCTAATTATTCCATTTCCGGTTGTCCGTCCGTCCGTCCGTCAGTCTGTGGACACGATAACTCAAAAACGAAAAAAGATATAGAGCTGAAATTTTTACAGCGTACTCAGGACGTAAAAAGTGAGGTCAAGTTCGTAAATGAGCATCATAGGTCAATTGGGTATTGGGTCCGTAGGACCCATCTTGTAAACCGTTGGAGATAGAACAAAAGTTTAAAAGTTCCTTATCAAATATTAAACAACTTTTGTTTGAAACATTTTTTCGTAAACATCACTGTTTACCCGTGAGGGCGCCAATTAGGCGGAAATTTTATAATATGTACTATACTTGATTATCAGTTATGTATGTGTCACATGTTTGTATGTGTAATGTGCTAAAAAGAAATCAACACTGACTATGCATGGTATTTCAACAATTAACTCAGTCAATTGTTTGTTTTACTTTTTTTTTTTTTATTCACGGATTGATGCGGTTTCTTTTAATAGATAGAGTGATTCAAGAGGAAGGTTTTTATGTATAATACATCCATATTATAGTAGAGTAAGGGGTTGAAAGGGATATGCTTCAAAAACTAAAAAAGTTGTGCATCGATTAAGCTCAAATATTGACACGATATACAACCAGCTTCAAAGATCTATTGTTTTTATCTACTTTTAACCTTCGGAGGGTAGAAAGGTGAAGCGAGAAAGAGGGAAGGAATTATCGAATATTTACAAATATACCTAAGTGGGGTATCAAATAAAAGAGCATGACGTGTACATTACAAAACTGTTATCCCACGCAAGGAAATGTGGAGGGAGAGATGCAAGTGGGGATGTTGCCCAGCAAAGCGGGTAGTTCACAGCTAGTGTAGAATATGACTAGGGTAACAGCAGACATGACAATGAGATAGCCATGTAAATTGACCATTTATTCAATCCGAACTGTTTGTAAAAGTTAGAATGAAACATATATTTTGTTAAACGTTACGTTATTTCAATTATTATAACATTAAAGTTTAGTGTAGAACCTTTCCAAATATTATGATTTTATTGTAATTAGATTATAATTACCAACAAACATAAATTTGTTACTTTAAGGTTGTTCTAATGAGTTTTAACTATATAACATAGTAAAGTATGTACATAGTTATTGTGTACAATCTCCAGTTATCCTTCTGTCAGTTATGAGTAAATTTCAACTATAAACAAGTGAAAACAAACAATTGACTGAGTTAATTGTTGAAATACCATGCATAGTCGGTGTTGATTTCTTTATCACATTACACATACAAACATGTGACACACACATAACTAATAATCAAGTATAGTACATATTATAAAACTTCCTCCTAATTGGCGCCCTCACGGGTAAACAGTGATGTTTACGAAAAAATGTTTCAAACAAAAGTTGTTTAATTTTTGATAAGAAACATTTTTTACATTTAAACTTTTGTTCTATCTCTAACGGTTTACAAGATGGGTCCTACGGACCCAAGACCCAATTGACCTATGATGCTCATTTACGAACTTGACCTCACTTTTTACGTCCTGAGTACGCTGTAAAAATTTCAGCTTGATATCTTTTTTCGTTTTTGAGTTATCGTGTCCACAGGCGGACGGACGGACGGACAACCGGAAATGGACTAATTAAGTGATTTTATGAACACCTATGACAAAATTTTTTTGCTAGCATCATTATTTTTAAGCGTTACAAACTTGGGACTAAACTTAATATACTATGTATATTTCATATATACATGGTATAATAAGATTAACACGTCCCACACACATTCAACTAGGTTGAAAGTATTGTTGACAATATAAAATATTGACAACTAAGTTAAGCGTGTGTGTATGAGTTGATGATTGAGTATTGTTTATGGACCCAAAAAGTTCTGCATCGATTGACCTCAAATTTTTAGACGGTTTACAACCTGTTTCGAGGATGGTTATTATCTATATTTAAACGCCAGGAGTTGAAAGAGTGTGGGATGGAAGTGACGATGTCATTTTGTATATGATAAACCAATGTGTATAATTTTATAGGCAAATACAGATTAAAAAAATGCCTACATGTTGTGTTACTAGGATTTCTTTTAATTTCATATTATTTAATATTTACAAAAGATAATTCTCATTATTATTCTCACAAGCAGTATGTTAGGAATGTCTCATTAATAAATAATGTGAAACTCTATTTTATCAAAGCATTAATTAATGTAAATATTAATTTTATAAGATACTAGCTGACTCGACAGACGTTGTTCTGTCTTAACTATGAATATTGAATTCGATATCGGTACCTCTAGATGACTCGTGGAACTTCGTTTCACCTACAATTCATTTAATTGTAACTATTGATAAGCGATTATTAATTTTAACTAATCTGCAGATCCAATTCATTAATAGCTATACTATGCTCAGTCCATCCGCTAAGGCAACCCGTAAGCCCGTCTTCTGCTTAGCTCGCCCGCTAAACTCAAACTTTACTACTATCTCTTGAATAATTATAAATAATACCTCAATCCTATTCAAATACCTTTTCTTAATTCTAGATAAATATGGTGGGAGCGCAAATAAATACATAGTACATAGTAACATCTAATATAATGCATTATTTATATGCGTTTCCACCATTAATATGGCGCTGTATGTGAAAAAAGATTTTCCCGCTTTTCTGTTGAAATTTTCCTGAATTTTCTTTGCTATAAACCTCACGGAGCCCGAGACCTTTCCAACGAATGCAAAACCGTGGAAATCGGTTCGTGCATTCTGGAGTTATAGCGTCAGGAAGGAAAACCCGACTTATTTTTATATAGTAGAATTTTAAAAATTAATAATTTATGGGATTTTTAATAAAATTATAAACAAAACTGATTATGTTGTGATATACAATAGGTACAGTAAATGCAAAATGTAACATACTATGTATAATTAATTTTTATAAATATATTTTTCTTTTGCACAGTATATTTTATCAAATAATAATTCACAAGGTATCAAAATATGTAATTTTAATAATAGGAAATAAATAATCTTTTGCTACTATTATTATATTTTATCGTTATACGAAAAATTTGAAACAACTGTTACAAAGCTATATTTGTAGAGTTCGAACCGGCAGAAATTGGCATATTGAAGATGGAAACTTGAATTTTTAAACATATTTATTTCTAAAACAAATAAAGTATAAAAGATTTTCCAAGAAAATCAAATATCAAAGAATGAATATTTAGATGAACAATCGAATATTTTCAAATATTTGTGTAATCCTGTTATCCCTGTGCAAGAGAATATGGGGGAGGGCTAAAAGTGCTTATTTTCCAATATATATAAGTTTCTGGTGCAAAATAAAAGGGCATAATGGAACACTAAAAAACTGTAAGTTATATGAACACCAGTTCATCCGTTTAAAAGTTGTTAAATAGTTCTCATCTATTTCCATGCAACCATAATGTCCCATAGCGAAGTGTAGCGAGGTGCAGATAGTGTCGAATAAAATCCAATTACTTTGAATTTTTTGGGGAGTAACCTAACGTAGACAACTCAGTTGTTGTGTGTGTATCTATGCTTACAAATGCCAGCAATTATTTTAAAACTAAATGTATGGCAAGATACAAACATATTTTATAACGTTTTTTTCTTCTTACAACTAAAAAATGTATACTTTATTTAATAGTTATTATATATAATATCTGGATGACCGAGCTTTACTCTGTATTCTTAAAAAGACACAAATTTTATCACTAATAGAAGACCGTTTTAAATGTCTCCACACAAATACCAATTTGAATGTCCCTGTAATGTATTTTATTTCATTAACTACGATATACACCAATAGATGTCAGGAAGAGTTATAATTTGCATTGTATTTCATTAACTACGATATACACCAATAGATGTCAGGAAGAGTTATAATTTGCATTGCCGGTTTCAGTTTTTCATGAAAAGACGGATAAAACGACGTTTTTTAAAAATGAAACCTTGCTAGATCGACTTTTTGCCCCAAAAAAACCCTGCATACTCATTTTCATGAAAATCGTTGGAGCCATTTCCAAGATCGTTGATATATATATATAAATATATATACAAGAATTGCTCGTTTAAATATATAAGATAAGATAAGATTTTTTATATTTAAGAAAAAGTATTTGATTTAAATTGAATTTCCATTAAAAAAAGGTTTTTCATTAAAGTTATTTATAAAATGAGGAGCATTCGAAATAAAAACCTTTGGTACAGGTTGAGGTAGGTCAAGTTTGAAATTTTTAAGCGCAGAAACAAAACAAAAAAAACAAAAAAAAAAACAAACAAACACCAAAAAATTAGCGTTAGAAAAACTTTAAGAAGTATAAATTATTGGAAAAACAGAAAAATGGTTATTTAAAAAAAAAAAAAAGGATTTACAACGTGTAACAGAAAGGAGCTAGCGAAAATAATGGATAGTTAAAAGTCTGGGACTGCAAATAAAGACGTTTATCTTCCAAATTCAGGATACTTTGATGAACTGGACTTTTTGCGAGACCATGAAACGCAAATACGTGACACGTCAACTATATTTAGATTTGAGGAGGAATTAGAAACGAAAAAAGATATCGAGCTGAAATTTTTACAGCGTACTCAGGACGTAAAAAGTGAGGTCCAGTTCGTAAATGAGCATCATAGGTCAATTGGGTCTTGGGTCCGTAGGACCCATCTTGTAAACCGTTAGAAATAGAACAAAAGTTTAAATGTAAAAAATGTTCCTTATCAAAAATTAAACAATTATGTTTTAAACATTTCTTCGTAAACATCACTGTTTACCCGTGAGGGCGCCAATTAGGCGGAAATTTTATAATATGTACTATACTTGATTATCAGTTATGTATGTGTCACATGTTTGTATGTGTAATGTGATAAAGAAATCAACACTGACTATGCATGGTATTTCAACAATTAACTCAGTCAATTGTTTTTTTCACTTGTTTCCCATGAAGTTATGCATGCAGCGACGAAAATACGTTTTGATTGGTGTTAATAATAAGCTGATGATCAGTATCAAATATATTTTTCTACATAATTTTATTTAATTTAATATTTCAATATTATAATAATTAGTCGGTAGACATATCTTTACGTGAATTAGTGTCAACAACTGTATTCCTGTATCATATATTTTACCGGCAACATATACACAGATTAGATAGCTTTGTTTGAAGCTCGTACCTATTAGTAAAACATAACAACTTTTAATACAATTAAAAACATGAATCAATACATACCATATACTTACATACATAAAATAGGATAAAGTGTTTTAGCTTGGAAAAAGAAATCTTTTGTCATCCTCATGCTTCTTGAAAGATATTAGGATATACAATACAATATGAAGTCAAAGTTTAGCTATGAGAATGCAAGTGACTGAGTAACCGTTTGTCCATGTGCTACAATTTTCAAATAAGTTATTGATCAAATAATAACTGAATTAAGTAAAATATTATAGTTTTCAATCTTATTTAAGTTGACTATTGCACTTTGTAGTTTAAAAGCCATTTTACTTCAATCAAGGCTTATTAAACAACTACTTTACAACCGGTCCATGATTATAAGTAGATTCATCATTATTTTCATTTTTTAACCGACTTCAAACCAAAAAAAGGAGGTTCTCAATTCGACTGTATTTTTTTTTTTTTTTATGTTTGTTACCTCCGAACTTTTGACTGGGTGAACCGATTTTGATGAATCTTTAACTATTTGAAAGCTTTTGCTTCCCGTGTGGTCCCATTTCATTTTAGTCTAGTTCTGACAACGACATCCATGAGAAAACCATAAAAGACTTTAATTTGTATTCGTTATGCACGACAAGAGGACGAATAACTCAATATCACATCAACCGATTTCGATGATTCTTTAACTATTTGAAAGTTTTTGCTTCCCGTGTGGTCCCATTTCATTTTGGTCTAGTTCTGACAACGACATCCATGAGAAAACCATAAAAGACTTTAATTTGCATTCGTTATGCACGACAAGAGGACGAATAACTCAATATCACGTCAACCGATTTCGATGATTCTTTAACTATTTGAAAGCTGGTACTTCCCGTGTGGTCCCATTTCATTTTGATCTAGTTCTGACAACGCCATCCATGAGAAAACCATAAAAGTCTTAAATTTGCATTCATTATGCACGACAAGAGGACAAATAACTCAATATCACGTCAACCGCTTTCGATGATTCTTTTTTAGTGAATAATTAGTTATTATTAATAATAGAGACTTTAACTGATAAGAGAGAGGAAATTTGATGACCTGTTTTATGCATCATTTCGACTCCCTGCTTCCAATTATTTACTATGCTTACCTTTGCATGCTTACTTTAAAAAATAAAAAAATTTTTAACAAAAAGAAAACCGACTTCAAAAGAAAATCTTTTCCAAAACAAATTAATATGCACTAAAAACTAAAAAAATAACGATAATATAATGCAGTTAAAAGTATTGTTATTTTTGGAGTCGGTGTCAGCCAAGGAAACAACTCTGACCCAACCCAACCCAACCCAACAACAGTTTGCTACACTAGCTTGGCTGACACCGACTCCAAAAATAACAATAATTTTAACTGCATTATATTATCGTTATTTTTTTAGTTTTTAGTGCATATTAATTTGTTTTGGAAAAGATTTTCTTTTGAAGTCGGTTTTCTTTTTGTTAAAAATTTATTTATTTTTTAAAGTAAGCATGCAAAGGTAAGCATAATAAATAATTGGAAGCAGGGAGAGGAAATGATGCATAAAACAGGTCATTTTGGGCGTTCTTTAAAGTAAACTGTAAAGATTGCGTGTTGAAGAGAGTTATTTTTTCCATCGAGCTATTTTTACCAAAATAATGGAATGATCGAATACTAATATCTCTTTTTGAATAATCAAAACAGTTTCTCATGAAGATCGCATTTTTATGCGATCTTATGCATGTATATAACGCAGAGGACTTAAATTACAAGTTCAAAGTTGAATTTCTTCTGGTAATTGATCGAGGCAAATTTCCGTATTCTCAAGTTTCTATTAAAGCAGTATTTTTTTGATAATTGGCATATAAATGTTATTCGAAACATTTCTACGTCAAAATTGGATACATAGAAATATAAAATTTCCTCTCTCTTATCAGTTAAGGATGTATGAGCATGACAACAATGTTTGATTTAAAGGCTCAAAATTTGTTTGTAGGTAGTCTTTTACTCAAAGAATATGTGGTTAAAATTTCAGCTTAGGTATCCGTGCAAATTTTTAAGAAAAAAGTCATTAAAAATCGATATAAAATACATTGGCTCTTATGGAGGAATCTCAAAAAACGACATATTTTGGAAGTTTTTGATAATTTTCATTTGGAATGAATGAAAACAAATTTAAAAAAAACTTTTTAATAGAAAGTAAACATATTAGCAATGAATTGGAAAAGAAAAAAAACTAAGTGTCACCGTCCATGTAAGGGATGTAAGAGCAGGGTAGATTAAGGGTTGAAATTATTTTTATCTTATTTTCAACTTTGATGATGAATTTTGTTATAACTTCATGAATGTAGACGAAAAATAAAAATAAAATTTTTCGATATGTGTCTTGGTTTTCGAAATATCGAAAGCTAAATAATTAAACAAAATTTTCAATTTTCGATATTTTGAAAATTAAGCCAGATATCGAAAAATTTTATTCTTACTTTTCGTCTTATATCGTCAAGTAATAATATAAATTTATCATCAAAATTGAAAATATCTATTTTTAAATTTGTGCCCCCACTACCATGCTCATACATCCTTAAAGTCTCTATTATCTCTCTTATCAGTCCTATAGTAAAAGACTAATCCACTATTATATTTCAAAACATGGCTAGGTACGACACTCTACCAAATGCTGTAATGTTTCACAAAGTTTTATACAAATAGACAGACAGACAAATAAATTAAATAAAGATAGACATAATGCTTGCTTGCTTGCTATATGTATTGTATTGTTGTAAAAGTATGTAATAAATTCAATTACAATGTTACATTAAATTGTTTTCAAAATAGTATTATTTTTATTATGTTGTTCTATTATTTAAGTAATATACATTTGTTAACTCTCTTATTATTATGTTCATTATCTTTCATGTTAGTTAGAAATAGTTGCAGCATTTATGATCGTATTACAGTTTTTTTTTAAAACTCTGCACTTAATCCGTTGCAAATAATTTCTTTTGAAAGGTAAATCAAGTTTCATTAATTTGTTTGGTTTTTCATTGTTGATTATTTCGTTTATTTAATAACAACATATTATTTTTTACTATGTAAAATGAGAAAAACTTGTTTTGTTACATTCTTATTGGTCATAATACTATGTATACACAATTAAAAGTACCAATTATTTCAGAATTAGATTTACTTTAAAAAAAAAAAAAAAACTTTTAACAGAAAGAAAACCGACTTCAAAAGAATAGTTTTTTCAAACAAATTAATATGCACTTAAAAGTAAAAAAGTAACGATAATATAATGCAGTTAAAATTATTGTTTTTTTTTGGAGTCGGTGTCAGTTGTGTTGTGTAAAAATTAGCCGGTTGTTTATAAATTTTCATATTCTTGATATTAGTAATTTATATGCCGTGAAATAAAAGTTTGTATTGTATATATTTTTCTTACATGGCTCAATTATGTTGTAGGCCCAGATTTTTTTGCATTCTACGTTTCATTTGAAGTGAAAAAGAAAACTAGTGTGTTCATCATAAAACATATAGTCGTTAAACTGACATATTTAATGCGTAAGTTTGAGGAATCGGCTCATGAAATTTGTAAGCGAGTATGATCCTTCAATTTCACTAATATTTAATAAACATTCGTGTAAAAATTAACCGCTTGTTAATAAATTTTCAAATCCTCGTTTTTCCGCATAATTGGCAGTGCAGGTCACGTCAAACGGACCAACATTCTTGCAGGCCACTATTATTTTCTTTTATTATATTAATTTATCTCGCCTTCAAGAAAAAAGCAAACGGTTGTCCATATTTTTTCAAGAGGCTGTTTTCTTGACATGTTTTCTGTTTTCCACATTAAAAACGCCCCAATTTTTCCCAAATAAAAACGTTGTAGGTTATACTGAAATGAAGCCACTCACGAAGTTTCGTAAGAAGAGTTACGTAGTCACGAAACCATACTCCCCTCTGTACCGTGGACAATGATATCATTGTTCTATGGAAACATTTCTTGGGCCAACATTTTGGCATAACAAGAATTTGACAAACATTTTGGCAAGTACATGTTATTTGTTTTATTTAAGCTTAAATAGTTGAATATGTTTGATTTAAGCATAATAATAAAATTAATTTCCTATAAAGTTCAGCCTTATGTGCTTCCTTCCTTAATTTTTCAACGTGTAATTTTCTCCTTAAATAAATTTCATATTTAATGTGTATATATCACTTCTATGAACTAATAAATATGTATAAAGAGACCTCCATTTTTTTACGATGTTACCCAGAGGACAAAAAGGGACAGAAAAGTACATTACTGTTTTGTATTATATTACATTAAACTTTAATTTTGTTATTTTTATATAAAACTATACATCTGTGTTAGTAGCACACAAAGAAACGGAACAAAAATATTAAAAATTAACATAATATTTCATAATTACTTTTCACTCAATATATTTAATTTTATCATCATTTGAAACTTGCTAAGAGACTTAGCCATCAATTCTTTTAATTTGGAAAAATTTGTATTACAAGATCCAAGTGACCTATGTTGCTCATTTATAAACTTGGTCTCACTTGGTACTGAATACGCTGTAAAAATTTCAGCTTGATATCTTATTTCGTTTTTGAGTTATCGTGTTTACAGATGGACGGACGGACGGACGACCAGAAATGGACTAATTAGGTGATTTTTTGAACACCTAAACCAAAATTTACACACTTGGGACTAAACTTAGTACACCTTGCATATAACATATATGCATGGTATAAGAAATCAGCAATGACCCAATCGTCAATGGAGTTAAACTTCATGCATCTGTGTGGATGACAACGATCTTCAATGCGAATTTTAAATTTATAAGGCATTTTCTGTCGAATAAATTCAGTCATGACTGATTCTGTAGGTTACATTTCTTCCGATGGTGCACGATTTTTTTATACGAACACATCGGATAAACTTCAATATTTTATGCATGTAATGTAGGTATATGAAAAAGTTTCCTTATTAAAATTCAGTTTTAATTTTATATAAAAAATATTAATTTTAAATTGAAAGAAATAACATAACTTATTTTTCGTCACACAATCTGTATATATTCATATCAGACTTTTTGATATTGTGCAATAATCCTAAAATTCCTTGAGGATATTCTTTAATATTGCATCGACATTGCTTTTCATATATTGTGCTCATTCATACAATTTAAAATGGTTTTACTAAAGAATTTCATCCCTTTGAAAGACATCATCACTTTTTACATGTTGTATGCTTGAATATAGGTTATATCGGTTAGAAATATTGAAAAAAATGTTTGTGTAGATGCTGATGAAATGTTTATTTGCCACTGTTTTACGAGTTTTTATTTCCGTCCGTCCGTCCGTCTATGGGTCAATTGGGTCTTGGGTCCGTAGGACCCATCTTGTAAACCGTTAGAGATAGAACAAAAATTTAAATGTAAAAAATGTTCTTTATAAAAAAATAAATAACTTTTGTTTGAAAATTTTTTTTGTAAACTTCACTGTTTACCCACGAGGACGCTTATTAGGTGCAAATTTTATAGTATGCATTAATATGGGAATATCAGTATGTGTGTAGCTATTTGAAAGTGGATATCTTTTTTTATTAACGTGACGTCAAAAAACAAACGATTGCTTCATCAACACTGTCTATACATGGTATTTCAACAATTAACTCAGTCAATTGTTTGTTTTCACTTGTTACCTCGGATCTCAATATTTATATATGCAATGTATCTTGAAAACCCCAACGATATTCTTAGGAAAATTTTTTATACCACATAGATATTCCCAGAAAATAATAAATATTAGTGATGATCAACATTCAACCATTTTTAATTAAAATTTTGTATGTTCAATCTAACATCATATTTCCGAATTTTTAATTTCGTTTTCATTTAAAAATTTGTTTATTTTGGTGAATGGGTAATATCTCCATGAAATAAATAATAATTATCTTTTCATATCCATTGAATTACAGTAAAACCTAATAAAAAACTATTGAATAAGAAAACTAAATGAGTACGTTCTCAAGTTTTATATATATATATATATATATATATATATATATATATATATATATATATATATATATATATATAATGTTCTGACATCCGATCGGGTTTCTTTTCTTTACTTAATTCTTTGGGTTTCTTTAATGGGCAATCCTAAAGGTAAGAAATAGGATACCTTTCGAACTTTCGGAGGAAATTCGGCCTAAAAATATGTTATTATTGCATATAATCGAAAGAAAACACGCTAACTACGGAAAAAATCTTTAGCCAACAGTTGTCAAGGGCTATAGAGGACATTCGCCTGTGTCCATAGCTGTGACCTACATTTATCGATAAATAAAAATTTAAACTTTAAGCGTATTTTCTTTCGATTAAAGTCAATAATGGCATATTTTAAAATCGCATTTTCTCCGAAAGTTTACGTTTTTCGAAAAAATGTTTTAAACAAAAATTGTTAGTTTTTTTATGAGGATCAGCTTTCTAATTTAAAGTGTTAATAAACTCGTACTGGTTAGAATCTAAATGGGCAATTAAAGCAACCCAAACAACTTGGCCCAATATTATGCCAGAACATATGATGTCCCCTGCAAAACTCTGTAACTTTTGTTTAAGTTTATTTTTTGATTGGTTAGCTACAAAACAAGATATTAGCCATTAAAGATTAAAATGACCTACCTTACAGACTATTATTTACCCGTGAGGTCGCAAATTTGCTTAGAAACATTATCACTACATATTGTAAAACAAAGTCGCTTTTTCTGTCCCTATGTCCCTATGTCCCTTGTACGCTTAAATTTTTGAAACTACGCAACGGATTTTGATGCGGTTTTTTTTAATAGATAGAGTGATTCAAGAGGAAGGTTTTTATGTATAATACATACATATTATAGTAGAGTAAGGGGTCGAAATAAGGGTTGAAAGGGATATCTTTGTATGCTTAAATCTTTGAAACTACGCAACGGATTTTGATGCGGTTTTTTTTAATAGATAGAGTGATTCAAGAGGAAGGTTTTTATGTATAATACATCCATATTATAGTAGAGTAAGGGGTTGAAATAGGGGTTGGAAGGGATATGCTTCAAAAACTAAAAAAGTTGTGCATCGATTAAGCTCAAATATTGACACGATATACAACCAGCTTCAAAGATCTATTGTTTTTATCTAATTTTAACCTTCGGAGGGTAGAAAGGTGTAGCGAGAAAGTGGGAAGGAATTATCGAATATTTACAAATATAACTAAGTGGGGTATCAAATAAAAGAGCATGACGTGTACATTACAAAACTGTTATCCCACGCAAGGAAATGTGGTGGGAGGGGTGCAAGTGGAGATGTTGCCCAGCAAAGCGGCTAGTTCACAGCTAGTATAGTATATTATATATCCCAATAATAATATAACAGAAGAGTTAAATTATTATTACTCTGAGTGTAAAAGTGGCTATCTTTCTTTTCTTACATGATGTTAAAAAAGAAAGATTGTGTAATCTTCACTGTCTATACATGGTATTTCAACAATTAACTCAGTCAATTGTTTGCTTCACACGCGATTTCAATTGTATTTTTTCACTAGGAAATTCAATGGGATTTTTTCACTCAATGTTCCCATAGAACTTTCATGTGACATGTTCGTAATATTTAAGATATTGGTTCACTTGACACTCCATAAAGGAACCGTGCTAGTAGTCAATAAACTTTATGTTTTGTTAATAAAAACAATGAATGAGTGTTGGTACGCAGCAATTTTTGAATGTTTTTGTATTAAAAAATTAGTACAATACAGATAATATAGTCTTTGATAATGATTACAACATTTTGTGTGATGTAGTTTTTCGTCTTTGTCAACCATTTTATTATCAGTTTTATAGTTGAATGATTTGTCGACATATTTGTTCTCCTATTTTGTTCGGTAAAAATACACGCAAGATATATAATACAGAAAACGTATATAAGTAATGGTGATAGAACAGGTTAAGGATGTATGAGCATGACAACAATGTTTGATTTAAAGGCTCAAAATTTTTATATAGGCAGATTTTTACTCAAAGAATATGTGGTTAAAATTTCAGCTTAGGTATCCGTGCAAATTTTTAAGAAAAAAGTCATTAAAAATCGATATAAAATACATTGGCTCTTATTCAGGAATCTCAAAAAACGGCATATTTTGGAAGTTTTTGATAATTTTCATTTGGAATGAATGAAAACAAATTTAAAAAAAAAACTTTTTAATAGAAAGTAAACATATTAGCAATGAATTAGAAAAGAAGGGATTAGAAAGAATATAAGGGATGTAAGAGCAGGGTAGATTAAGGATTGAAATTATTTTTATCTTATTTTCAACTTTGATGATGAATTTTGTTATAACTTCATGAATGTAGACGAAAAATAAAAATAAAATTTTTCGATATGTGTCTTGGTTTTCGAAATATCGAAAGCTAAATAATTAAACAAAATTTTCAATTTTCGATATTTTGAAAATTAAGCCAGATATCGAAAAATTTTATTCTTACTTTTCGTCTTATATCGTCAAGTAATAATATAAATTTATCATCAAAATTGAAAATATCTATTTTTAAATTTGTGCCCCCACTACCATGCTCATACATCCTTAAGAAAGAGAAGATGAAGACAAAAAGAGTACAGTTCTTTTACCATACATACAAAAGTATTCGATTTTATAACAATAGACTATTTAAAAGGTATTCTTCTTATTCTCATCTTTTCATTAATGTTTCACTATTTTTTATTTTTTTGCAGTTTCATTCTCTTCAATAATTTAAAGGGTGGTGTGGGCAGAAAAAAAAAAACCATTTTGTCTTTGCATTCGAGACAAATTGTTGAATCAAGTAATTAGGTCAATATTATATTTTTTGGGCGTCTATATCCATGAACAATTTAAATGCACTTTGCTGTATAGCGAACACTCGGGTACTATCTATTCCCACCTACATTTTCAGAAATTCACTAATCAGCATATTAAACAACATAATAGTAATGTTTGTATCTGGTTAGAGGAATGTTTTACCGCTATTAATTTACACAAAAAATTCCTAGGATATCATTTTATTATTATTCTTTCGTTCAAAGTTGGCCGAAAAAAGTGAATCATGTAGGTTATCTTTTTTAATTAAATATTTCTCTATCAAAAAACCTAGAGAGTGTGATAAAAATTATCTCAAGTATTTAGACAATCTTATAGCCTATAATAATACCATAAAAATATGAGATTATATAAAAACAAAATTTTAATTTAATTATAAGTTCATCGAAGAACCATCCACCACCATGATGATTGAAGTGCGATATCTATATTATCAAATTTATAAGCAGTACTTACACACAATATATTATATATTTTTGTAGTTGCGTGGTATTTTAAAGCCAAAAATAACTTTATCAATGTCAATAAGAATTGATTGATACCCCAATCACTTAAATCAATGCTACGCTACGTACCATTTCGAGTCTATAAGTTTATTAAATTACATTTTGGAAAAGGTCCGCCATCTTGAATTCCAGTGGATGAAATTTTCGTTTCCTCGGATGAAATCATTCATATTGATCCCTAGTATCACTGAGCAAAGTTGCTTGTTTTCTGCAGAAAATGCAGTTTCATTTTGCTAAGCCCTTTGACTATTAAGAATTGTTCAAAAAATAGTAGTGTGTTGTATCTAATAATTAATACCTAAATCAGTGCGTGTAAATTTTATTTATATATTTAAGTCCATTGTGTTTATAGTTTGTTAATACTTCGAAAAAGTTGTTATAAGTTATTATTATGTACCATACATAATGTTCTCCTTCTGACCGTTGGTTTCTAAATAAAATTTACGTTTATATTTAGAGCTCTAGGTATTCACATAAATATGCACATGATTAATTACTGTTTACGATTCAAAACTATTAGGATACCATAAACAAAAAGAACAATGTACGCATTACAAAAGACACTCAGAATAAAATGTTCACGGTAAATGAAAATTACTGGTCTAGTAATTTTGACATTTATTCATTTTGTATCTATGAGTAAAATTTATTAACCATGTCAGTTTGATGAATTATTATTTATTTTAGTTTTCAATTTTTAAAACAAATTTATTACTTAAATATAATAGTCCTTTTTAACGAAGCGAATATTTTGTATAATGTGTGAAATATGCTGTTCTCATTTTACAAAATTGAGAATTTAAAACTATACTCAACCAAAGTAATAATGGAACCTTTTTTTTACCAAAAATTTTTAGTAAAATTTCAAACAGCTGCTGTATCTGCTTTTAAGATGGGTTAGTCTATTTTATGAAACTGTTTTGTAAATAGATGTTGGAAATTTTGGTAAAATTTTTTGTTAAGAATTTGTTTCTTTAATACTTTGGTTCTGTTTATTTTGAAATATTGAGACAATGTGACAAATTTGATAAAAATTACTCTTGAAGAAATGAAATTTTGAGTTAATCGAACTGGGAATATCCAGGAATATTCAGAAGGTAACAGACAATGAATTTATTATGTCATATTCTTTGAATATTGAAATGACATAAACCCACTTTTGAACCATTGGAGTATCTACTTATAATGATCCAGTAGATAGAGTACGATTAACTGGAAAGTAAGCCCATTTTGTGTTCTATAGTTCATTACAAAGTTGTAGAATATTCGATTTGCTAAAATTTGGTATGTATAACAGGGAATGTTTAGACTTAACAATAACCGAGATAGGGCCGATTAAAGTTAGACAAAGTTTCCCAAAATGTAAAAAAGTAACCGAAAAATTAAGGTTTTAGTCCTATAACTATTTTTTACCATCATTTCCATATTAATTATGTTAATTGCACTTCAATATCAACAATTTAGTACAATTATGAGCCCTACCCCCTAACCCTTCCCAACTTTCCCATTCCCTCAAACGTGTAGGTGTTTCATTTTAGTGTAAGAAGTTCATTTTTAGGAACCTTCACTCACAGTAAGTACATTTACTTTGTACTATCAATGTGTTCCGCTGATCAAGATTATTGTTGTGATTTGATAGGGGCTGGGGGATAGGACTGAGGTCATAGCTGTACTAAACTGTTCATATTGATGTGCGATTAACATAATTAACTGGAAATGATAGAATTAAATAGTTATAGGACCAAAACTTTCATGGCTGTATCTCAAAAATTTCAGCAAATTTATAGTTCTACCGCCGAATAGCCTGTAAAAATTTCATTATCTTCGGAATACTTTCCAGCTACCCCCTCCCCCAATGGTTTTATATATTTACTGGAGTATACAGTCAGTTCTTGTGGTTTAATACTTTTACTATTTTCCTGATTATTTTCCTATTTTTATGAATTAATTATAGCTACAAGAATTCACTCTATAAAGTAAGTCAATAGATTTATTTATATTGCTTATATTATCACACTATTGATTTGGTGTACGTGGCAGTCGTGATTCGATTTGTTTGTCAAAAAATTTGTTTGCACGTTTCATGTTCTATATGAATTGCGTGATCCAATTTGTACATATGCTTTAAAATTGCCACAGTAAAATTAATTAAATTTTTAAAGCTTACACTTCGACATAGTGAGTTAAAAAAACTTGCCCCATAAAAATGTTGATGCGACAAGTTGTCTGATAATATGAAAAAATATTATACTGTTCACGAATCAGCACTAATCACTAAAGTAATATTTCATCCTAATTTAATGTTCCCTATTGTTCGATGCTGTTTTTTGACGTAGATTTTTGTCTTTTCATGTTTTGAAATCATTAAATGGCTACATAACAAGACAGCAAGTGAGGCTGAAGTTCGAGTTTCGCCTACATAGACAGACGGACAGACATTCAGACGGAAAACCAGAGTAGCATTAATATTTTTAAGCGTTACAAACTTGGGACTAAACTTAGTATACCTTGATATATATTACATATTCTTAGTATACCTTGTTAGATATTGAATATATACGGGTATAATTATCCATTTAACATTTAAAAATGGAAAAAAAAGACCTTTCTACTGCGTTTTATCAAGTCAGATATTATTTTTTCCCTATTCATACGTAAAACAAGCCGTTAAGTTATCATTATAAGGAAGCGCTGGCAACAAACGCCAATTATTAACACTTGAGGTCTTGACACAATTTATTCGAATACATCATCAAGTTAAATTTAATTTTAACAAGTGAAAACAAACAATTGACTGAGTTAATTGTTGAAATACCATGCATAGTCAGTGTTGATTTCTTTATCACATTGTACATACAAACATGTGACACATACATAACTGATAATCAAGTATAGTACATATTATAAAATTTCCGCCTAATTGGCGCCCTCACAGGTAAACAGTGATGTTTTCGAAAAAATGTTTCAAGCAAAAGTTGTTTAATTTTTGATAAGGAACATTTTTTACATTTAAACTTTTGTTCTATCTCTTACGGTTTACAAGATGGGTCCTACGGACCCAGGACCCAATTGACCTA
Source organism: Chrysoperla carnea (assembly GCF_905475395.1). Classification (NCBI taxonomy): domain Eukaryota; kingdom Metazoa; phylum Arthropoda; class Insecta; order Neuroptera; family Chrysopidae; genus Chrysoperla; species Chrysoperla carnea. The sequence goes on from NC_058337.1 coordinate 6,574,504, forward strand.
TGATGCTCATTTACGAACTTGACCTCACTTTTTACGTCCTCAGTACGCTGTAAAATTTCAGCTCGATATTTTATTTCGTTTTTGAGTTATCGTGTCCACAGACGGACGGACGGACGGACGGACGGACAACCGAAAATGGACTAATTAGGTGATTTTATGAACACCTATACCAAAATTTTTTTCCTAGCATCATTATTTTTAAACGTTACAAACTTGGGACTAAACTTAATATACCATGTATATTGCATATATACATGGTATAATAAAAATGTTGTTAAAAGAATGTTATTTAAATATTATATTATGAAAATCGAGTTTATTGAGTTAAAGAGGACATAAACGAATAAAATTAAAAACTGTAACATACTTTATCGATAATATCAGTCGTTGTATAGTAACGGAAGTTCATAAATAATGTAATAATAAGTAGATGTTATACGAGAAAATAACTTAAATAGTTTACTTAACTTCATACAGTATTTTCAATATTTTACTTCTTTTTATTTATTTTTTAAATATATGCATATTTTTATCAAGAATTGAATGAATGAGTGTGGAAGAGAAGAAACGTTGCAGTGAAACACATCTGAAACTAAATAATGTAGAAGTACTACTCCAGCTACAAGAGTAGAGCATAATGTGAAACATTGGTTGAGGTATAGAGAACGATAGATGCATTTATTTTCTATGATCTAGAAAGATACATTAAATGCTATAGAAGGTTATTTACATGTTCACATAAAATATAGTTCATTTCATGTCGTTGGAAACAAATAGATTAATGTGTGTCGATAATTGACCACATCGTAGGTATTCAGTTAACCGCAGATTTATCAAAAACAGGTCCAAAGCGACATTAACAGTTATATTGAGGCTTGACTAATGGACGTAATATCCACAAGCGAAATTCTGTTTTCTTAAAATTATGCAGAAAAATGTAAAAGAGTTGCACTAACCTTTTGGAACGCCGACTCCGTTATTTTCATCAAATTTCTTTTCTTTCACCAATAAAATGAGGATGATGGGATCGGGTAATAATTATAGAATAATAATTATAGGAAAATATGGTGAAACACGAAGAACTAATGTGATGAGTAAAACGTTTGATAAACATCACTATTCGACATAGACGATAAGTTAATAATACAAAGTGGACTCACTGTCGCTAATTTTCAGACGCATTATCTGATATATAATAATAAATGTCTCGCGTGGAGATTAGTTACATAGAATAATATTTGTTAGGATACACTGCCCGTTTTACACACAATTAGAACGATGGGGAAGGATTCCCTATGGGGAAGGGATGAAAACTAAAATTCTGTAGGTACCATTTTTAAACTTCACACAAAACAATAATCATATCAGATACTTTTGAAATGAACGCACTGTATATATTTTGACTTATCGATTTTTTTCAACTTAATTTTTTCCAGCCAGGTGGAAGCCTTATTTGACGCTCAGAGCCAGAGACAAGCGTCATCACGATGCTACATATTTATGAGTCAACTAAATTATCAAAAACCAACTCGAACAAAGAAACTTTACCTTAAATTTTTTACTTTTGCGGTAACTGATGTTCAATTTACAATAAATAGCCAATAACTATATTTTGATCATATAAATTTCGTATGATATGCAAGACGATAAAAGATGTGAAAATTTTGTAGTAAAGGGCGTATAAATTATAGAATGATGTGGAAAACAAAATATTTTAGTAATATCATCTCTATCTTTATTTTATAGAGTTGAGCATTTGTTGTTATGCATTAGTAATATGCACTATATAAAGAACTACAGACCGTCATCGTGTCGGTTCGGTATACATTCAAACGTATGCGAGTTCAACAGAAACCGGTTGGAAATAAAATGTTTCATATTCAAGTCAAAACTGGCAATCTGGCACCACTATTGTAAGCCGCAGAACTAGCCACGTGGTTCGCGGAATTAGTGGTAACGTTCACATTGAACAACATTATTGTCGCTAATTTGGAACCACCCTATGCCATGTAAATACGCGAATAGACCCACCCACAAACGGAAAGTTTTTACTAAGGAGAAAAAAGAATCAATTGATCGATTAAATGCGTCACAAGAAGAGAAAACACAATGATTGCTTGAGCACGAAGTCAAACCAACTTTCTTTATAAATCAGAGCCACCCTGGATTCACAAAGCGAATCCGACATTGAACATGGAAGATTATGCGGAAGGCACTGTCTTTAATGCGACGCTGTTACCGCATGTTTCTTTCGTAAGTAACGTCAAACATATAATAGACATAATCGAACAATTAAAGCAGAAGATAGAAAATATATCTCAAAGTGTGAGAAGTTTCAATAGAACTCGACGGTGACAGAGGTCACGACAACGCTGTCGTTCACTCGAATGTATTTAGGTAAACAAAGAGAAGAAAGTATTTGCAACTTTCGTTCATGTTTTGGAGACATAGCTAAGAAATGAAGCAAACCATTTACCTTCCAGGAAAACAGAGAGGGTAGTCATTATCTACGGTGGATAACATCATCCACAACGAACGCCGCATTTATACACATGTGTCGCATCAAGATGAAAACATCCACCTATTTTCGTTATTTATATGAATATCGATTAGAAATTTTGCAAGGTAATAAATCATACAAGGTAATGGGTCACATTTTTTAAGATACCTAATCGAAACATGAACTTTCAACTCTATATGCCGATTTTCTTGACAAAATTCTCAATTTTAATTTTTTCATTATTTTGGTCTACACTAAAAATTATGAAAATTGTGAAGTTTATTGAAACATTTGAACATGTAACACAATTAAAATATCATTTTCCTAGTTTTACATTCCATTAAAAATCGGTATATAGGTGAGGCAGCATTAGGTCGCTATGGTTCTTCAATTATTGGAACGGTATTTAATTTTATGTGACACAAAGTGTACTGGACCAATTTTTAATGATATTTTCACTTTGGCTGTCACCAGGTTATGATCGCTTCCATAGTCAGCTGTTGGATGGGCTCTTAAATCTAGTATTGCAATAACGTTGGTTTACTGTAATGTAATCAATTCGGTTTTTGTAAGTGTTATCTGGGCTTGTTTATGTAAACCTAGTGTTTGTAAAAATATGCCTACATAATTTGTAAAATTTTTTGTAAAAAATGACTTTTTCACTAAACCATAGTTACCTAAACTATCCTTGGACACACTGTATATACACATATCGATCGGAAATTTTACGCACGATAACTTTGGATTGAACTATTTTTTCTCTAAAATGCATACTTTCGAGTAAATTGCAAAAAATTGTGGAAAAACATAGAAAAAAGTTTATTTTCCGAAATCACTCTCTTTTTCTGCGAATATGAAAATTTTTACTCTACAGATAAAAATCTAAACATCAGCATAGATAATATTTGTGCACCCAAAACCTCAGTAAATCAATCATATAAAATTGCATCTAATTTGATGGAAGTATCTTCTCTCACATTTAATATTGATTTGTAAAGAACCATTTTCACCATAATCCGTTCAAAGGTAGTAAATATTTTATTTTATTTATATAATTCATATTATTTCTTATATTCATAATAGTTTACAAAATAGTTCGTAGATTCAATAATATTAATAAGTAGTTTATTTGTATGAACACATGAGAAAAAAGATTTCACAGTCTGCCAGGTCAAAGCAACCGTCAGACCCTTCTGCCTTCAGAAATATAAGCTTCTAATACTATCGAGAATAATATTGTATAAATTTTCTATTCTAATTTTTATAAGTTTCATCTAATACTTCAAAAAATTTGTTTCCAATTTTTCAAGCGTCTGCCACCAAGTTACTACTGTGATATTCGTCTGCCATATCATTTTTAAGTAGCATATTTTGACATTTTAAAACGGCTCCTTCATTTTCCTTCAAATACAATTTTACCTCATCAAATTTTAGTTCGACCGCGACTGCCCTTAGCTATTATCCATCTCATGGCCGGTAGGTACAATAGTCTAACTGAGGAATTTTTAGACTTTCTTCAATTATCAATTATGTGTTGTCTGCCACCCACTGGCTCTATAGCTATATTTATTATAATTTTAAATATTTTAAAAATGCGTCGAATTAAATTTGACTTTTTGCCATTTTAGTATAAGATCCGAATTAAGGTCGACCTTCACCCATCTTTTTACCGAATGAAAGTTATTTTTTATGAAATGTCAAATATTTACAAATATCCCTGTTGTGGGTTGCCCTAAAAAATATGGTCCAGACAACTTTTAATAAAAATATCAAAACTTGGAAAGCTTGTAAATTTTATTTTTTGACTGATATTTTGTGGACAATCATATAGCACCGTATTTGCAATAAAATTATTTTTATTTATATATGTGAGGCAATGAATTAACAGATGAACGTAATTACTATTCACAACTTGTATAAATGCGAAAATAGTGAACGAAAAGAGGCAGACAGCATAGCTGCTGCATATTCTTTATGGCTTTTACTTTCGAGTAGATCAAAATTCGTTAGATATGAAAGTCAGTGAAAATTTTCTAAAAATTTTACTCTTGGTATTTTCACTAAAAGTAGTCTGGACCACATTTTTTTAGGCAACCCATTGCAGGGATATTTGTTAACATTTTATATTTCATAAAAAATAACTTTCATCCGGTAAACAGATGGGTGAAGGTCGATCCTAATTGGGATCTTAGACTATTTATTTCAATGAAATGATTATTTGCCGAGACGCTTCAATCAACTGGGCCACATAATTAATCCATTCATTGGCCTTTTTTTTCGTCAAGTATTTGTGCGACACACAAAGTTTTGTTAAATCGAAGTTTACGTTTGGCTTCGTTCTACTTCGCCCCACGGCCGCATCATCCGTTCACAACCTTCTTTTCTTTATTGCAGTAAACTTTGTCTCAGAAATGTATGACTTATAGCATGCAGTGTTTACTGTATAGTAATACTTTCAACGCTTGTTAACTTGGTATGTTTTTCATCATTTCTTTGAATGCAAGCGTTAATGACAGTTGCAATACTCTGCGCTTTTAACACTCTATTTGCTTCATATAATATATTTTTATCACAAAAGAAACATTTTTATATTTTACAATATAAATTCCACGTCAGAGCTCAACGAACACGAGAAATAACTGGAAACGAAGACGAGAGATAAAAGTTGCCATGGTACCTGTGGTTGCAAATTAGTTGTTTCATTTTTTGAAAAGGAATGCATGGTGATTAATTGTAACAATGTAAAAGAAGGTAATATTTCAGAAGACTACATTGTTGAAGATATAAATGATGATATCGATATCAAGTTTGATAACATTATTAAGAAAATGTAGTAGCACCATTCTTCAAAACTTGTTGCAATTTTCATATATTCCTAAATAGTAAACGTAATTTTTAACTTCTCGCTAAGAAAATAGGGAAGTTATTGTTTTCAGCCCGTTTTGCCAAAATCGAGTTTTCATCAGATCTCGACGTTTTAAGATGTCAGGAAGCTTCCCTGACTACTTCCGCGAGGGTGTCTGTATGGCTGTATGTATGTAGGAGTGTGTGTATGTAGGAGTGTGTGTGTATGTGTGTATGTGTGTATGTGTGTTTGTGTGGATGTATGTAAACCTCTTATAACTTTTGAACGGCTTGTCCGATTTGATCGCGGTTGGTGCCATTCGAAAGGGCTTGACCAAACTTAGATTTTGATTTATTTGGACCGATTCGATAGATTTCGAGAAATCTCAAAAAAACTGCAAAAAAATTTTTTTTTTAAGTGGTTTTTTTTTAATAACTTTAAAACGGCTGTATCGATCAATTTCAAAAACTAATCAGCTCTCAACATCAAAAAACCACGTCGATCACGGTCAAAATCGTTCGTGAGTTATCGTTGACGAAAGAAAACCCAAAAAAGCGTTTTTTCGGAATAACCTCAAAATTTTTTGTTCTATCAATTGAAATTTAAAGATTCTTCATGAAGCTTCAAAAACTGCGTCGAATGTCACCAACTGTGTGTCAAAATCGGTTTATTCATTCTAAAGTTATCGCGATTTGAAAATTTAAAAAATAGTGTTTTATCAAACGTCTATGAAATTTTTGAGCTAGAAGCTCAAATGCATCGAACATCTTCATTTTTGAGCTCAGAGAACTACCGATCGATTTCAAAAACTAATCAGCTCTCAACGTGTAAAAACTACATCGATCGCCACCAAGTCGGTCGTAATCGGTTTGTTTGTTCGTATTATATCGTTGTCGAAAAAAAGCGATAAAAATGATTTTTATAAAAATGATATGTGACACTGAACCTATTCAAAATAAAAAATAGCTCCTGTAATTTAGTGCATTATGGACAACAGTAATACCTCTATTACACTTTCTTCACAATTGGAGTACAATTAATTTTTTTTAATTGGCCTTTGAATATAAATCTTATTTCTGCAAATGAATTTTCGATTTTATCTGTTTGATAGCAATTTGATTATATATTTTCGCATAAAATTTTTTGTTTGTATGTATATATTGTAATAAAAGATAAATCGAAATAGAAAGCAATTGGTTTAATACTGTTGATTGTTGATGGAATTTCGTTTGATATCTTTCTTATTCAATTACATTTCTCGTTAGAAAAAACAGTTATTTGTAAATGCTTCAAGAAAAAACCCAAACAGAATATCCCACTGCGCTATCGATATTGGAAGACATATAAATAATAATATAAACTATTATTTGTAAGTATTACTAGCTGTGAACTACCCGCTTTGCTGGGCAACATCCCCACTTGCACCCCTCCCTCCACATTTCCTTGCGTGGGATAACAGTTTTGTAATGTACACGTCATGCTCTTTTATTTGATACCCCACTTAGGTATATTTGTAAATATTCGATAATTCCTTCCCACTTTCTCGCTACACCTTTCTACCCTCCGAAGGTTAAAAGTAGATAAAAACAATAGATCTTTGAAGCTGGTTGTATATCGTGTCAATATTTGAGCTTAATCGATGCACAACTTTTTTAGTTTTTGAAGCATATCCCTTTCAACCCCTATTTCAACCCCTTACTCTACTATAATATGGATGTATTATACATAAAAACCTTCCTCTTGAATCACTCTATCTATTAAAAAAATTCGTTGCGTAGTTTCAAAGATTTAAGCGTACAAAGGGACATAGGGACAGAAAAAGCGACTTTGTTTTATAATATGTAGTGATGTAACTATATAATTTCATTCATAGGACAATATCAATTGTAATTCGGGGTACAAAAGCCAAAACCTAAAGAATAACTACTGATGGTGAATTAAACTAGTGGTTCCATTTAATGGGAAAATTCAATAAAGGTTTTCCAACAAAACAGTTCAGTAGATAGTCCATACGCGGGATAGGGGATCTCGTAGGAAGTAAAACCGTGATGAATAGACGGAATGTTTTCTTAAGTTTTTTAGGTCGCTGATTACGAATATGTGCGTCAATTTTACGTTAAATCGAGCAAACAAAAATTATTAACAATTTAAAGTTTAAATCGCTGTAACTGAGAAGCTATCGATTGCAGTGACAAAAGTTGTGCAACATCAAATTCCCAGTTATTTTTATTTATTTATTTTCTTTTATCAATTCATAAAAAGCATACCCAATCGAGAGACAGAACACTAACTTCCTCATTAATTCAAGTATGGTCTCTCTAAAAATGATGATATCCGAGTTACAGTGATTTAAACAATTAAATTGTTAATAATTTTTGTTTGCACAACTTTATGTACAATCGACGCCCATATTCGTAATAATCGAATTTTTTCAAAAACCTTCAAAAAAAGCTGCGTCTACTTATCACGGTTTTACTTAATACGAAACACTCTATCCCACGAACGGACTAAAGGACTTGTTGTTGTCAAGAACTTTATTGCACGGAATTTTCAATTTTTTAATATTTTTTGATATATCATTGCTTGAATCAAATTTGCAAGATAGCCACGTGAGAGACACCACATGCAAAAATTTTGAATGTTTTTAATTTTTACTCATTATTTTCAAAATATAGAAAAAGTCTAAATTTCGATTTCGGTTTATGCCGAAAATATGATTTCGGTCGGCCACTACTTAATAATATGATACATTTATAAGTTTAACCATTAAAACACTTATTAAAGAGTTGAAACTTCAATGACTATGTTATAAGGGTGTTGGCACTGGTTTTTGTTTAAATGAAGTTATGATTTATTCACATTTTTAATGGAAAAATATAAATTAAAGATTGTAAATAAGCAAGACGACAGACAAAACATTGGTTTTATGTTTGTTCAAACGACGACTTTTTAGTTTTGGTCGGTGTAATTAAATAAAATTGATTAAACGCTGCCAGACACAATCTTACGGTCTCAAATTTTAATCAACCCTTTTACTTCACTTTGTCGTGCAATTCTACCGAATGGGTCCTTATTCATCAATGTAAAGGGTTTATTTAATTTATCATAAAAGAAAATTTGCGGTGGAACATTTTTCAGGAATAAAGAAGTATTTAAATGTTATATAAAAATATTTACGAAAAGATCCCCATTCTCTTTGCTATAAAATTTTCTCAATATAAATGGTAATAAAAATATAAAATACAAGCTCGACCCTTACGGAATTCCGCTCCTGCAGTTACCGTAACTCGCTGCTTCACTGGCTAAAAACAACAATCAACAAATTTCGTAGAAGTGGTGAAAAAATAAACTACTTAAATTAATATTAGGAGAACATGTATTAAAAACAGTAATTATTTGTCTAGACTCTAGAGTATTAGGAAAGCATCTGTGAAAACCAACATGTTTGCCTAATAATGTTTTGAATGTTATATGTCTAGCTCTAGAGTATTAGAAGAGCATCTGGTAAAATTAACATGTTTTCTTAATAAACTTATTATTTAAATTTATGATATTTTTTCGTTCAAATTAATTATTTGTCTAGCGTGTTTTTTTCCTAAGCATTTTTAGACCGTTAGTATATCTTTCGAAAAATTTAGACATAATAAGTTCGAAAATGACAGAAGAATCAAGGAATTTGTTAAAGCAATAAGGAAGATAAGTATAACACAGGAAAAAACTTGCTAGAGTAATAAAAATAGCGCGAACGAAAATATAATTAGCGGAATGCTTTTAATTTATATTTTCAAGAAGTTTGTCCTTTCTGGGTGTTAGAATGCCAAACAATTTTAGTATCGATTTCATTAATTTTGTCATATAATGGAACCGCTGTGATGTTCATAAAAATTATAAAATTAATGATTCATATATCGATTGTATTTATAATATTTGTTTTTTTTTCAACAAAAACAACTTTAAAAAGGAAATTAAACGGAAATTTTCGTTTGATTTATGAATGCATATTATCATAAGATTAAAGAAGGCGATAACATTACTTATTAAATAAAAAGTATTTGTGTGACAAAGAAAACCACCAAATGAAGCAAGTATATAAATAAATATTAACCAAAATGAGAATAATTTTTTTCGATATAAATTCTCATCTTAAGCTTTTTATACCATGTATATATGAAATATACATAGTATATTAAGTTTAGTCCCAAGTTTGTAACGCTTAAAAATAATGATGCTAGGAAGAAAATTTTGTCATAGGTGTTCATAAAATCACCTGATTAGTCCATTTCCGGCTGTCCGTCCGTCCGTCTGTGGACACGATAACTCAAAAACGAAAAAAGACATCGAGCTGAAATTTTTACAGCGTATTCAGGACGTAAAAAGTGAGGTCAAGTTCATAAATGAGCATCATAGGTCAATTGGGTCTTGGGTCCGTAGGACCCATCTTGTAAACCGTTAGAGATAGAACAAAAGTTTAAATGTAAAAAAATGTTCCTTATCAAAAATTAAACAACTTTTGTTTGAAACATTTTTTCGTAAACATCACTGTTTACCCGTGAGGGCGCCAATTAGGCGTAAATTTTATAATATATACTATACTTGATTAACAGTTATGTATGTGTCACATGTTTGTATGTGTAGTGTGATAAAGAAATCAACACTGACTATGCATGGTATTTCAACAATTAACTCAGTCAATTGTTTGTTTTCACTTGTTAATTTTGATATTATAGTTATATAGCATATGGTAGAAGGGAAAGGTGGGGCATAGAGAAAAACGGAGTACAGTGGAACGATCGACGAAAGATGAAATTTCAAATTAAAGTACACGGATTTAATATAAGATCAGACTGTTATTCGAATGTAGTGATTATTGCCTGAATGTCAAGGAATAGTTACGTTTATCGCGTGTATCTTGCATATTTGTTTGTAAATTTCTTTATTTCCTCGTATCTTCCAAACAGCCCAATGGATTTCAAAATTTAAGGTATCATTATATTTGTCTCAAAAACCCCAGTATTCTTAGATAGGTGTTTGAAAAAACAAAACAAAATGACGAATTTTCGACGCGATATAGTAGTCCGTTAATTACAAAATTAAACAAAACCTATCGAGTAAGGTATCAAAATAAAGGAAATTAAAAGGGGATTGCAAATAAGTACAAGTTATATGTTTAATATTTTGAAAACCCTTTTATTAGTCCATTTTTGGTTGCCCGGTTGTACGTTACCATAAATTTTTTTATTTGCTTTGTTTAATTTGGTGACTCTGAATAACTTTAAGCTGAACGCACGGTCTCGTACCGGCGACGCATCTTTCAAATGTCTGCCTTATCAACTGTCGATGGTAGGTTCTGCGCCTACCATGGTTGTAACGGGTAACGGGGAATCAGGGTTCGATTCCGGAGAGGGAGCCTGAGAAACCTCCAGCTCCAATAGCGTATATTAAAGTTGTTGCGGTTAAAAAGCTCGTAGTCGAATCTGTGTCCTACACTGTTGGTTCAATGCTCGCATTGTTTAACTAGCATCTTATGTGGGACGTCCTACCGGTGGGTGGTACAGATTATGTATAAAGTATATTTTAGTGTTATTATTTATTTAATGCATTATATATATATTTTTATTAAGTAATTTGTCGTAAGTGTTTAACCGTTAAGAGCGGTGACAGCCCCCAATTGCAATCCCGTCGCGGTGCTCTTAATTGAGTGTCGAGGTGGCCCGGTACGTTTACTTTGAACAAATTAGAGTGCTTAAGGCAGGCTCAAATTTTGCCTGAATATTGTGTGCATGAAATAATGGAATAGGACCTCGGTTCTATTTTGTTGGTTTTCGGAACTCCGAGGTAATGGTTAATACGGACAGATGGGGGCATTCGTATTGCGACGTTAGAGGTGAAATTCTTGGATCGTCGGTTGCCCGGCTGTTGTTTATAGCATATACTTCATCCACTGAGAAAGTGAGAAGAAAGATACACTAATTACTTTGTGTGTAAGAGTGGCTATCTTTCGTTATTTACATGTCGTAAAAAAATTCACTATTGCGAAATTAACACTGTCTATATATAGTATTTGCAGAATTGAATTGAATTGATTCGATCCTCGTTCTATTGTATCTCTTATCAAGGGCACAGTTAAATAAAAATTTTAACATTTTTTTATTCCACTGTACCTTACCTTCCCCTATATACCCATACAAAAGATAGTCCAAACTACTTATGTTAGCATGTCTAATTCCATTGAAATAATATTATATTTGGAATGTTGCCAAATTGTTTATACAATTTTAGACATACAGAATTCCATATAGTTTTTTTCTTTCACATACTAACCATGTCAAATAATCTTACTAGAAATCAACTCGAAAAATATTTAATATAAAAACAGTCTAGAGTAGAAAATTCTAAATTTAGTTTGAACATAATTAGGTATGAAATTATACTAAAATACATAGTTTGTTTTATTAAATTCAGTATGAGTTTTATGGATTATATTTCGCCATAACATCGAAAAGTTATTGTAGATTTTTCAAAAACAAAAATGTACAACTTTTGAAGAAAAAAAAATGTTGAAGAAAAACTCAGGTACTACTATCCAATTCTTTTATTCTAAAATTGTTAAGTGTGAATTGATCTTTATTTTGGAAGTATAAATTGATCTTTATTATAAAAAAAATTTCTAATTTTTGTTAATAAAACCTTTGAACGCATAATTAAGAAAATTTGAAAATTTTTTTAATAATTATTTCAATAAAAATTTTCCCTTAAAAATTGACTTCCCACTATAGGAAGTAATTGTAATGGGTCCGGTTTTCGAAATCGAAATTTTCAACATATCTTTACGTCTCATGGTTAAGACAAAGGCATATGGGTGCGCGTGTACATACGCCCGTAGACATTTTTATCGTCGTCGATATCGTGCGAACAAAAAATGATACCGATTTCGTTGAGGAGTCGATCGATGCGTATTAAAGGCAATATGAGCCGAAAAGAATTTCATATCATTTGGTCCAGCCGTGTTGGACCGATTTTTTGTAAAATGTCATATATGGCTAACTTTGTGCTTGTGCGAGTGCTACTGAAGATATGGCGGTACCTAATGAAAATGCAATATGACGACCAAGAGACACCATTTTGTGAAAGGAATGTATGTGTGCTCCTATGTGGCTCACTAGATGCCAAACGCGCGGGCCGATTTTTATTTCCGATGAATTATGTCAAGTGGTGTATCATTGAATAGCTGTTAAATAGACTATTCGACTGACGTTATACTCATTACAAAAAATAAAACTGAAAGGAAAAGAACTAATTATAATTAGCGACTATATAGTCGTTTGTATAGTGACTCTAACAATCGGAATCGATTAAAATCTACACCGGCTAAAATCTTCCCAACAATGGGTCCCGACTCTTATTACAGGGAATGTGTTTATGCATATATATATATATATATATATATATATATATATATATATATATAATTAATTGTAGGTATATTCACTCCATAATTAGGATTTTAATAAATTAAACTTCCAAAACTGACTTAGGCTGTTTATGTAGAATTTGGTGTCAAAATTATAAAAGACAATGTACCTGGAGTAAGAGATGTACCTGGAGTAGAATCGAACCATAGAAGACAGAATATGATGTACTTCGTGGCCACGGCAAAATAGAGCAAAAAATGTTGCCATTGATATTGTGTTGGGATTTTAATGTTCATAAATTACAAGGAACTACTTTCAGATCAAGGTGTAGTTGATTCAAGTTCACCCAATAATATTAACTCCCTCAATGAAATGATTGCGAAATTTACCGCCTTATAATCATAACTAAAAAGGGTAAAATAATTAAATAAATTTAAAAAAAAATGAAAAAACCCGAGTAAAATCAAATCTTCCTAATAATCGGTCCCGACTGTTAAAGTCGCTATGTAAACTGCTGTTTTTTTGTTTTCAGCTCATTGTTTTTTTCTTTTCAGTTCATTGTTTATGAAGTTTGGTTTACTTTTTATACCATGCATATATGAAATATACATAGTATATTAAGTTTAGTCCAAAGTTTGTAACGCTTAAAAATAATGATACTAGGAAAAAAATTTTGATATAGGTGTTCATAAAATCACCTAATTAGTCCATTTCCGGTTGTCCGTCCGTCTGTGGACACGATAACTCAAAAACGAAAAAAGATATCGGGCTGAAATTTTTACAGCGTACTAAGGACGTAAAAAGTGAGGTCAAGTTCGTAAATGAGCATGATAGGTCAATTGGGTCTTGGGTCCGTAGGACCCATCTTGTAAACCGTTAGAGATAGAACAAAAGTTTAAATGTAAAAAATGTTCCTTATCAAAAATTAAACAACTTTTGTTTGAAACATTTTTTTGTAAACTGTTTACCCACGCGAGGGCGTTAATAAGGTGCAAATTTTATAGTATGTATTAATATAGGAATATCAGTTGTGTGTGTGTCTATTTAAAAGTGAATATCTTTTGTTATTTACGTGACTTCAAAAAAACAAACGATTGCGCATCAACATTGTCTATACATTTTTGTATGTGTTATTTGATAAAGAAATCAACACTGACTATGCATGGTATATCAACAATTAACTCAGTCAATTGTTTCTTTTCACTTTTTACTCGTATTTTTGATTTTTTTAATTTACTTTTTTATTTTAAACATAATTAATATGATGTTTGTAACATAAGTTAGTTCTTCTCATACTTGTTTCTATTTGCTTTGTATAAATAAATATTAATGACATACACTTTGTTTTGCAGTAAACAAATAATTAAATTATGTTGTAGGTGTAAATGTTTGGAACGCTTGTAAATAATCATTTCTTATCAGAGTGCATGTTGATGCTATCATTATTATCACTTCAACATAGTCTGCATTAAGTTATATAACTTCTATTGTATTCAAGTTTACTAGAACATTCTATTTAAAATAAAATATTAATAATTTCTTATTTACAAGGCGTTTAATTGTTAACTAGCCACTGATTGGGAATCCGTCTATCAAAATGCGGTGAAAAAATTAATCTTATGAACTTTGAACTGCCGAAGAACTAATATGTGGAGATATTTGAGTAAATGTTAAGGTTTTCAACGTTATCTTTGAGTGATCCAAAAAATTTTCTGTTACAGGCAAAACTATCTACATTAATTTGGAATTACCCATAAATACTGTTAAATGGCTCTTTTTGCCTTCAGTCATAACAAAATTTCAATGAATTTTATCGATTGGTCAATGTTGATAAATCATAAAGGAACGATTGATTTCGAACGATTCCAGAGATTTGTGAAAAATCACGAAATAATTGACACCTCATATTGGCTGTAAATTTAAGCATAAGTAAAAAGTGTCAATTGGGTCTTGGGTCCGTAGGACCCATCTTGTAAACCGTTAGAGATAGAACAAAAGTTTAAATAAAAATAATGTTCCTTATCAAAAATTTAACAACTTTTGTTTGAAACATTTTTTCGTAAACATCACTGTTTACCCGTGAGGGCGCCAATTAGGCGGAAATTTTATAATATGTACTATACTTGATTATCAGTTAAGTATGTGTCACATGTTTGTATGTGTTATGTGATAAAGAAGTCAACACTGACTATGCATGGTATTTCAACAATTAACTCAGTCAATTCTTTGTTTTCACTTGTTATAAAATTTAAGTTTAATAAATTATACAAATATGAAGATCCTGAAAATTTCAAGTCGAAATTTTAATATTGAAAGGTCGCTCCGAATTTTTCCAAGGTTCCAAGTCGAGTACTTTATACTTTTTCGAGCTACTTTTAAACATGAATATTTACGAACTTTTAATTTTTTTTCTTTAATATTTCATACTAAAGGATGAAATTAAAACACGAGAAACGAAAAAAAAGTTTAATGAACATTTTTCACTGTCTGCAGTTCCTGGACAGTCCTCTAGCATATGCTTCACACTTTCCGCCGAATCAAACAAAAAACATGTTTTAACTCCATCACCTTTCACACTTTCCCACTATCCTATACATTCAAAAATTTGCAATCAAATATTCTTCACTACTATTACACACATTCACATATCTAAATCATATTTAAATCATTAATATACAGTAAGAAAAGTGCTGACAAATGGAATCCTTTTCTGAAACCTATCCACAGTGTGATTGCAAAGAGTACACACCTATTCACAAAGTGACCTATTCGCTCCGTGCGTGAGTTTCGTTTCCATGGTAACGATACACTACTTTAATTATAGAATTGTATGGATGCATATATAATTGTATGGATTGCATTTAAGACTTACATTGAAAATTTAATATTATTGTCTCACAAATTTAAATAAATAATTATGATAATTTATGTTTGAAAAATAATATTTGTGCAATTTGATTTCTTATTTTTACAATTTTTAATGCATTAAGTTTAATAAATTCGTGTTTTACAATAATTTTAATTTTACATTTCTATAACAGTAACATGTAAAGAACTGCAAATTAGTAATAACAGCCCCCTTTACCGCCAAAATTTTTCACTGGAAGCGCTGGCATCGATTTTATTGTCCCTACTATGACTACGCACACAACGAATTTACAGTGTGATTACGTACACTGTAAATAAGAATGTTTCATGTTACAAAGTGGCTTAGACATATCTTTGGTGTAGTATTTTTGTATGTAACGATAAAAAATAGACACCTTGTCACAGTTGAACACAGTGTATGTAGCTTAACAATACATTTTAACATCCATATACAGAGTTAATCTATATAACTGGTACATCACGTGTTTTAAGGAGGCGGAGTTTACATACATAAGGGCTTACCCTTATACAAATATTTTTTAAATAGTAGGAGATTTTTGAATCATTCAAAATTGTAATTGATCATTTAGATAAATTTTAACTTTTATTGATTCGTTTTAACATGAAATATTTATTGCTTTATTGCTTTACTGCTTTACAATGAGACAAATAATATATTTGAAAGATATAGTTTTATGTTCCCGGGGCAGGCATATGATAAATGAAATTACATCAAACAGGTAGTGTTGTAAATGTGTTTTTTTGTTGGGCATAAGAAAATGTTATTTTCTCTTAATCGCTTTTCATTAAATATTAATTTTTGAGGAAAAAGAACACTTTTCCGGGAAAAATATTTTACTTGTTGGGATTCATCAAATACAAAAAAGGTATTATTACAGACAATTTAGTCTTTCACGGTTGAATTTTTTTGTATCGTTTAATAAAAATATATAAATTAAAATAGTAAATTGAAAAAATTTGTTGTGACTGTTAGACATCGGATATCTAAGAGCTTTTATATCCCTATATTTTCTTAATCATTTCCGATATAAATGCAAGCGTGTAATATGCCTGATTGCCTGTTTGGATAAAAGTAGTGAGCTTTTTTAAAACGCATACATTTTTGCAATGTTCCATGAAATCAACAGACCTGAAAGTATTATTATTTTTGTTACTCGTAAAATTATACTTAAAATAAAAATTATACAAGATGAAATACCTTTATTTACAAAAAAGTACGAGTCTAGTTTTTTTCTTCTACTTTTAATGTTTTGATTCAAAAACTTTTCAAACAAGTATTATTATTTTGATATTTTTGCAAAAATCTACTGTGACTAGGTAAACTTTCAAACGTAATAACTTTTCCAGGCAAAAACCAAAAATTTTCTCATATCAGAAGTAGTCAACTAGACATAAAGAACATACATGCAGTCTCAAGGATTAGGTGATCCCGAATATTTATAAGCCATGGCTCCAGGACTAATTGTTATTATTTTTTATTAAAAATCTCCTACTATTGGATATATGTACATCCAATGAAAATACTCAATTCAATACTGGTAATTCAATATGGTACTTCATGTACCATATATGCTGATTTACCCGGTATATCCTTAATACAGTTAAAAGTAAAGTGTAAAGTACATATTTAGTTTTAATGTACATAAAAGTAAACAATTTTCTAAATAGTTTGAACCAAGACAAAACAAATAAATAAAATATATAAACATACAACACAATATTCTTGTGTTGTATTTTGTACTATTGTTATTTGCGTTATATTTAAACAAAATATTGAATGTTATATTGAAGAGATAAGTAAACAATTGCTTTATTATTTAGAAACTGTGACTTGCTATTACATTCAAAATGTTATTTGTCACTGTTATTAATTTGTATTTTACTATGTAAATATTACTAAATCATTTAAATCATTTCTACATGTTTATGTGCAAGCAATATTTTTGTCTATTCTTACTTGAAACATCGTTAATTTTTTTTTTTTTTTGAAATTAAACGTCTTTTTTCTACTTGGTAAGCTCAGTTTCAGTTAAATAAGCTTGGTAAGCTCAGTTTCAGTTAAATAAGCAAATTATGTATGTTTTCGTGATCAAAACCAAGTTTTATTGGTAAAGTTGTTTTTTTTGAAATAAGTCACAATAATATTATAATTGATTTTAGTATAGATTTAAATATCTGTATATATAAAAATAAATTGCTGTGCGTTAGTCTCGCTAAAACTCAAAAACGGCTGGACCGATTTTGATGATATTTTGTGTGTGTGTTCAAGGGGATTCGAGGATGGTTTAGATTCACATTAGGTCCGCTACAATTGTTTTTGAGGGTTCCGCACCAAAGAAACTAAATTTCATTAAATGGTGGGAGCGCATATAAATAATTTATTTCATTATTATTGCGAATTACTGTATACTATGCATTTTTATTAGTATTGAGGTGTTGTTTAATATTAAAATTACTTTTTTATTACAACTAACTATGTACTATGCATTTTTAGCAGCGAGCTCCACTACTAAAGGCTCCAGCTAGGCCGAAGGCTGATGGGTTGAGGTTTAGCGGGATAGAAAAGAGGTAATAGATAAGAGTAAAATTTGGGTTTAGTTGGCCTGTTGGGATGAGCTAACGGGTGGGCTTAGCGGGCATAGCGGGCAGCTAAACATAGTATAGATATTAATGAATTGAAGTAACGTTTCTACAGGACAACGTCTGTCGGGTCCGCTAGTGAAGTAATAAATGAAAAGTTACTCACATTTGATCATATAACCCTTTTTAACCCCCGACACAAAAATACGGATATAATTTATTAGTTTGACTTAAAACACTCTTACGTGTGCGTGCATGTATATATATATATATATATATATATGTGTGTGTGTGTGTGTTTTATACAGGTAGGAAAATATATTTAGGTTTCGTCATGGCTAGTTGTTCGGCCTGATATGTCGGCCTCATCCTAACTAACAACCTCCTTTTTCTTCAGCCTCTGTTTGCCTCATGGAAACCACCGTAAGGCATTACTTCACTTCAAGGGGACAGAATTTAGATAATCCTCTTAGATGAGGTCATTGATTCTTTCCGTATATCTGTTATTGAATTTTCGACTCGTTTCATTTCTGTATACGGCAGTTCCTCGATTACTATTGTTACAAAGGTACTGGTCATGTTCCAGGCCATCTTTGAAATAATTGCTTCTACTTATATATCTGAATGAATTTTCGGTTTAAAGACAATTTCCAGGTCACTCACCAATGCAAAGAGCTCGTGACCTTTTTCAAAAAAAGGTCAAAAACCGACCTTTTTCACGTAGGTGACCTAACTAAAACTTTTTCAGTGGATTCAGCTTGGCAGGAATTTTGAAAATATGCAAAAATATATTTAAAATATGTCAATTTGTATTTTTTTGTAAAAATTCTATGTTTTAACATAAGAAAAAACAGTTATGAAAGTGAGTTATCAGAAATTTCAGGTAATAGAGATAACTTAAAGTAAATACAAGGAAATTTCATATTATGTCGTAATATAAATATGCAGATCAAACTAAATTTTTTAAGATTTACGTATTAGATTGTCTATCATCTTTAGAAGAAAAAAAAAAGCATAGCAAAAATTGCTAGATCAAGAAACGGAAATCAAATATTTATTAGAATCAAAATTAAACATTAAGTTATAAAATTGAACGCAAAAATGTTGGTCATGGTTAGGAGAGAGAGGGTGGTTAGGAATTAACTTTTGAATTTTACTCGTTTAGTACGAAACTTCTTATTTTTTAGACGTAGTAAAATATGTTATTTATTTTTTCATGTGTTGGGCGTAAAGTAAATCTAATGATTGTGTATTCGGGTCTTTTTGAAGACATTGATAGAGTTAGAGTTTTCGGTAATAGGCATTTATTGGATATTCCAACACTGATAATATATCCACCAGCCCCCTTGAGCTGACTGATCAGCTTAATTTTACCGAAATTCATTTTGTATTTCTCGAAATGATTATCAAACCTTCGCCATACACTCATTTCGTGACACTTGCAGTAATTTATAGTCAGTCATCTTACTACATACACTTAAAGTAGAAACATAGTATCTATTGTCAAAAAATTCGATGAATTATTCGCTTTGAATCGACGCGGAAGTCCTCAAAATCCCCTAATTGGCGTCTTTAATAGTCGTTGTCAATGTAAATGAATGTTTCATTGGAATATGATTGTTACCAAAATTATATCAAAGGAAAAGAGTTGAACCATTCAAGTTCAGTTTTTGATAGTAGTGTTAAGAATCAATCATAGGTGGAGCACTCGCGTTCTTGATGAATTTAGGCCGCGTCGCCGTATCCGACTGTATTAATGAAACTATTTTAATTAAATTTTAAAATGGAAAAATTTTGAATAGTATAACGGCAGTCTCGTGTGATAAACATGAAGAATAAATGATAATGTTGCTGCGTAACCATACACTTCCTTTTAATATTCATTATAATAACAACAAGTGAAAACAAACAATTGACTGAGTTAATTGTTGAAATACCATGTATAGACAGTGTTGATGAAGCAATCGTTTGTTTTTTGACGTCACGTTAATAAAAAAAGATATCCACTTTTAAATAGCTACTCACACACTGATATTCCCATATTAATGCATACTATAAAATTTGCACCTAATAAGCGCCCTCGTGGGTAAACAGTGAAGTTTACAAAAAAATTTTTCAAATTTTACAAAAGTTGTTTATTTTTTATAAAGAACATTTTTGACACTTAAACTTTTGTTTTATCTCTAACGGTTTACAAGATGGGTCCTACGGACCCAAGACCCAATTGACCCATATTGCTCATTTACGAACTTGACCTCAGTTTTTAGGTCCTGAGTACGCTATAAAAATTTCATCTTGATATCTCTTTTCGTTTTTGAGTTATCGTGTCCACAGACGGACGGACAACCGGAAATGGACTAATTAGGTGATTCTATGAACACCTATACCAAAATTTTTTTCGTAGCATGAATATTTTTAGGCGTTACAAACTTTGGACTAAACTTAATATACTATGTATATTTCATATATACATGGTATAAAAACACATTTGTAATTTCATAGAAAAAGAAATTATCATATTATCCAATGAGAGACAAAATAACAACATACATTGTCAAATGTGTGTCATAAAAAGTAAAAAAAAAAACATTGCAGTCACTGTACAGGGTGTGTCAGTATTGGAAAATCAAACAAAAATAAGAAACAATTTTAAATTATTACAGATTTCTTCTAAAAATGACCCTCTGTCACACTACGTCACATTTCGTTGACCCCTCTCCCATCTTAAGGTATGACGTAATTAATGGATGATCCCTAATCAAAAACATTACGTATATTAAAAAAATATTTAAGGTGCGAAATATTTGACTCTTATCCAGGGACTAATGATTACCGACTGGAGTGTTGACGGGTTAATGAATAATCTTCCCATATGGGGTTTTACCACTGGGTAAAACCCCGAGGCTTCCGAGCCTCGGCCAAATTCCGGTTGAGCACATTACCAGCTTATGGCCGATGTTCGGTTGTCCATTTACCATATGATTACCAATCTACTGAATTAACCTAAATTGCCAGTTGAATTATTTTTGAAGTATTAAATACACTAGATAAAGATACCAAAGATAAGCTATTTTAAAATAGCAAAATAAAAAACATAAATTTTGTTAAACAACTTAATTTTTTTACTCTTATCTAGGTCCTAGGAACTCCAGAAATATGTCATTCTTATTATTCATTGGAAAAGATATTTCAAACGTTTTTAAACTGCACAGCTCTCACAGTATGTTTATTTCTACTAGTAAAATCATGGTAATATAAGTAAGGTTAGGCATACGAACGGCAGCCGTGACTCGAGTATACTCTAATAGAGAAAATTGTCTCTGGCGCCACGGTATTAGCCGAACTTCGGCAAATCAATGGTAACCGAGGATCGCCCAAGGTTCGGTCTTCGGCAAAATGCTCGGTCACCCCATATGGGTTTCATGATTCGGCACAGTCAAATTGATATACGAACACACTGTATGTATTTTATTTTTATATTTATATGTGTAACAGTATGAGAAAATTATGATAGGAAAGTAGAACATTTCGAGAAAAACAACAAAAATATAATCAAAATAAAATACAAAAATATTTATATCTTTTATAGATATGCTAGTTTGATAGAAGAACCACAAAATAGGTGGAGTATTGTGCAATATAATACAAAGCTTATATTGTGTTGTTTTGTTTATTCATAAAATGGCTAATCTACATTCAAATGCACAAGATAAAATTATAGAGAGTGTTTTATAAAAGGTTTTCACTCTTACATTTCAAAAAATGAAAATGGAATGGAAAATCGAAAAACGGAAAAACATTTCCGGGTCCTTTTTAGAAAAAAAGAAAATATAGTAGTAATTTTTTATACAGATACGACTTCATGGTCACACAGAAGTCAACTTTGTATTTCTATACGATTCTTAAAATTATAACTAAAAACTTCTTAATACAAATAAAATCCACAGATACGGTTTTATTGGCTGTCCACGAAGGACACACTTACGAGCCCATTGTGATATCTAAAAAGAAAAACAGATAATTGAAAACAAAAGTCGCTTTTTTTTAAACAACTGTTGCTTTTTTAATCGCAAAAAATAAGAATCTGCTACAAAATATATAGTTAACAAATCAGTTCGAAACTTGTAGTGGCATCAATTAATGTTTTACTCCCTAAAGTAAATACCTATAACTACCCTATCATGTAGACATTCGACGAATAGGAGACCTCTACGTTCTTCCTGGCGTGGGAGATAATTACGGGGTACAGAAGCACGTGGGTGCAAACTACGATAGACATTCATGAGTTTGCAAGTGCCTCTATCAAGTTCCTTGAGCTCCTCTATTGTCCATTTGATGGAACCAAAAGAATAGAGAAGGATGGGTATTGCAAGCATATTAGTAGCACGGACCTTATGGATCCCAGGCAATTCTGATTGCCAGATTTGTCGAAGACGGTGCCTATACCTGCCGCGAAGAGCTTCCTTGACAGTAGACACACTCTGAATGTGGTTTTCACCGACACCCAAATATGTGCTGAGCTCCTCTTCCATCTGTGAGCTGCACCCCGCTTACAATGAATGACGGCACATTAATCGAGACCAAATTCAATGCCAATAGCCTTCGTGTACTGATGGACAGCTTTGAGAGCTTGAGATAGACTGCTCTCAGAAGAAGCATAAAATTTCAGGTCATCCATATAGAATAGATGAGTTACCTGATGCTTTCTATCACAACGGTAACAAGTTTCTTCTCGCAAGCAAAAGGAAAGATGCATAAGGGAGATGCAGAATAAAAGCGAGCTAAGGCAGTCGTCTTGATAGACACCACGCTTATACGTTACCAGATCTGTTGAGACAGTACGCTTACCACATCTAATGGTAAACTTGGTCTTCCACAAAGGTAACAGCAATATGAATTGGTGAGACGTAGTGTCAAATGCTTTCCTATAATCCACCTAGGCCATACTCAGGTCGCGTTGATACTGACGGGCGTCTTGACAGATACATCTGTCAACAAGAAGATTATCTTTGCAACCTGATTTACCTCGTTTGGAGGCGCGTTGCTCGTATATCATCTGCCAAACCGGTTCTATGGTTGTGAGTATGCGTTCATTAAGAATGGAGGTGAACGCTTTGTACACGGTATTGAGACATGTAATCGGGCGATAACTGCTCGGACCTGAAAGGTCTCCTTTTTTGGGGATCAAAACTGTTCGTCCTTCCGCGAACCTCGTTGGAAAGGTCCCGTACAAAAGAATTTATGAAGTAAAGTGCCAAGCAAGATGTGCGTGTGTGGAAGTTAAATGTTTTCACCAGAAGTTGGACAAAGCATCATTGCCAGGCGCCGGATGATTCTTTTTGCCTTTGCAAGCAAGGGATACTTCATCAGCGGTAACAGATGTTAGGACCGCTTGCTCTGCTATTATTGTTATTATTATTATTATTATTATGATTATTATTATTATTTATATTGATAGAGATTAGGGTTGATACTGTGATGATAATATTCTCTCCTATCTGATTTATTTCATTTTGAATTCTGCGTGCTTTGAAATGTAAAATTTTCTTCTACAGTATTAATTTATTTTACTCACTGGATTATTACATGTTTGATTCGATCGTGTTTACAAAATTGGTAATAGGAGCTAAAAAACATGTCTCGTTTACATGTGTAGTAGGCATTACATTTGCTCATTTGTATTTTTATTTATTTAAGCATACATTGACTCCAAAACAAAACAAAATACTCCGGAAAAACCATTAAAAAATATTTATTTATTTTTTTGATACTTTTATTATTAAATTTTTTTTGAATATAATTTAATCAGATCAAGAATTTTTCACTCTTTTTAAAAGTTAGTTTATTTACATAAGAGAAAAGAACCTATTGGACTAGCAGCACCGTTTTATTATAGGAACAGGATCCGTTTACTTTTTTATAACTCATTTTGACGTCATAAAAAAGGAGCCTGCGACACTCTTAGAAGAAGTGGATTTCGGTTTTTCAAAAAATTTGGTAGAAGGTGGACTCAAAGAGAGTAAAAGATAATGGATATAATTGAAACTCATTTTTTTTGTACCAAAATATATGGCAGAGAGGTTATAAAGTCCTAATTAATTATAATAATTTTTATTTAAACAGTTGTGAAAATAGCCACGATCGTCATATTCAGCAAGAAAAATGCTGAAAAAAAGTTTTATTTAATTAACCATTCATTTTCGTACCATGGATTTGCTCCAGTATTCACACTAGAATTTGTTTCGCCTGGCGTATTATTACTGTTGGTACAACCTACCGATGGACTTGTGTTCCATCAATTAGCCAAAATTCGAGGAAGATATAACTTGTCGTGATCGCCTAGTATAAATTCTATATACACAGAGTATTAAAGCAATTGGATTTGTTCGTTGTTACTTTCACTCGATGTTGTGCGCCGAATTTTTGCCGCTATAGATGCATACTTTTCCTTGACTTTACTGTAATTTTAATTATTTTCGTTATTTTTATATAACTTTTAAAATCTGGAAGAAAACATATTGAAACACTGGAAGTACCAAAATTTCCGGTTTGTGGTGTCTACAACCAAAAATAGAAATGGGAGGTGTTTGGCATATAAGTTAAACATGTATTTTATATAAAGAGATTCTATGATACGTAAGGCACATTTGTTACCTCTCTGTTTGTACATTATACATACTTATGGATAAAATATATTTTAGTTAACCAAATTCGATAGTTGCTTTTATACTTTAAGTAGATTTTGTCGTTATCGAATGTTATCGAACATTGTGAATATACATTAAGCTTCTAACATATATAAAGTATATAATAGTACATACAGTACATTATACTATTGATAGTGAATATTGTAAATAGACTTGCTAAGCTAATTCAAAATAATATATCGATAAACATTAATCAAAGATTTAAAGAACAATAACAATTGTACTAGAATTTATTTTATACAATTTTGTTTCGAATTAAAAAAGAAAATGCTGGCAAAATACCGTATACAAAAATACCGTATCACACTACACTGAATAAGACAAATATAAAAAACTTTTAACAAAAAAAAAGCCGACTTAAAAGAAACTATTCCAATAGTAATATCTATATATATATAACAAAGTCGTGTTAGTTACTCCACTTATAACTAAAGAACGGCTGAACCGATTTAGCTGAAAATTGACAGGGAGGTAGTTTAGAGCCAGGAGAAGGGCATAGGTTTTTTTTTTTTTAGAACATTCATGTTTTTCCCATGGTTCATTATACGTGGCATGTTCACGGGTCGGAAGACCATCTGCGTTGTTTGTTTTTGCGCCTGATAATAAAACAAAAAATGTCGTGTATCACAAGGTACTTAAATGAAGAGCAACCTATGTACTAAAATACAGAAATAATTATGAATGATTAATGTAGGTATTTAATTTTTTTTTTTTCCAATAAAAAAAAAAAACTGCTTATTTATTGCCATTAAGGCGGAACAAAGTTCGCCGGGTCAGCTAGTATATATATATATATATCACTAATTAATTTGTCACTAAAAATAATTCATCATCTACTAATTTGAAGCAACTCTTGAAAGCTTGGAGTTTGTTCATCCCATCCCATACAGAATAGGAAGCATCTATCTGCATAGGAATAGACCAGACATACAAGTAATAAATGCTGCAAATGTCCGTGGTATTTAGGTTACAAACAGTACAGACAGCCCAGCACCCGGTAGTGCTGCATTTTGGCGGAGTACCCAACTGAGGAGAAGCACGTCCATCGGTCTGCACTACTCTACCCATGGGTAAAGATCTTGCTCCCCCCGGACCAAATGCTTAGTGAGTGTAACTCGCTAGCTGTCCTGGCGTGCGCACTGGGCGTGCCGGATACCGGTACCGTTTATGGCTTTGCAGTTCCTTGGCGAAGGTTGCTGTGCAACTTACGGGTTGCACAGTCGAGGTGTCTCGTCGGGGTAGTCATCGATGAGCTTCAGGCACTGGTCAGGAAGTGTGTGTTGAACACAGAGGTCGGAACCTGTGTTGCTACGAGTGGGTACACGGTGCGTCCGTGTATTCTGGTGTCGTTCACGGTAGCCCCAGGTGGGTGTTGGTCCTCTAGTACAGGAGTGGAAGCTGGGCAATACCAGGCTCGCTAAACTCACACACAATTAGTCGATCAACTGATATGGAACCTAATCCTATTCAGAAGACAACTGGAAGTTTTAATGGGGCCGACACGTCACCGTCTAGAATTAGGGACCCAAGCGGCGTATCGGTTAACACTAAACCATCCGGAAGTGGAGTGGGATTGTAGAGTAAGCCGCCTCTAAAATGATGCCGAAAGTAAACAGCGACGAACTGGGAAGAGGAAACGTCATCTCAGGCAATTTAGGAGCCTAGAATTACAATCCGTTGAGAGAGCGGAGCCAGCACTGCCGAAGTTCATTGTCATACAAGAAGAGTGACTTTTCCCAAGTGAGCCTCTTCCACATTGACAAGCTTTTCTCGGAGATTATAGGCAAAAAGTTTGCAGTTAAGTGACGCACGATTTAGAGGAAGATTGGGGTAGAAAGTGATTTTCTGACATTGGGATAGGCCTTTTCCTAGTCGATGCCGGAATCCTGGAGTGTATATATAGCTGAATTGTGTGTATAATGCAATCTCCGTGAATAACAGGAGTACATTGTCTGCTCTGACTCACTCTCAGCGCTTAGAACATTTGGTGATCGTTGATCCCTGGATTCACTAGTTCAACTGCATATCACCATCTTAAGCGGAGTCAGAAGCATTTAGTGTCCTTCCAGATGTTCGCAATTGGCAAAATATGAATCCAATGATTCATATTAAGCATCAAATCATCAAGGTTATAACCGGAGAATTAAGCTCTGTCTGAAAAATTATTATGTTTTGAGAAAAATCGTAATGACAATAATTGTGTCATTCATCATATGTACAATTTTTATTTGAAACTTTTTGGGCATGTATGTACCTCAGGAAAACACAAAATACATCTAAATTTTCGGTTGGACTACTTTTTTGGTTGGACAACATTACATAATTTTTCTTATTGTTAATATTTTTATTATTATAGGATATCCAATAAGTAATACATTAATAACACACTGGATCAAAAACTTATGAGAGGCCATAAAATATTTTCTGTACGAATTGGTCTAAACTTTTGACCTAAATATGCCAATATATAGTTTTAAATAAACGTATTAACAGAACAATTCTGATTGTAGATAAATACTAGTACACTTGTGATGAGATATTCAACACCTGTAATATTAAAATGATTTCAGTGACATAAATAAGTCCATCAACAAACTATATATCATTGATACACCCACACCCATACCGTCCTTATGCACCCTAAATAATGTACATAACTAATATTGGTAGGTTTACGATAATGTGATAGTTCTCACTCAAATGTCCAAGAATGTAACCTTCCTCTTCTGTAACAGTGTCCGTCCATAACATTTTATTAAATCCCTGATCAAATGTATAATATAGTAGATTCGAACCACAGTATTTGGTTGCGCTAGGAGTATCTAAATGTGTAGTTCTGAATTAAATTATTATCGTTGATGCTTAAGTATTTAGGTTACCTAAATACTTATTTTTAACATGTTGCAGATGTAAACATTATGTCGAATGAAATGATAAGAAAAAACAAATTATATTATTAGATCTGCAACAAGAAATCAATCTTGATTTACGAAAAAAATAAAAATACAAACTATACAAACAATAAACCAAAACAGTTTAAAAAACATAAGTTTAAAATGTCTCAAACTTAAGTGATATTTTAAACTGTGGCTTATGTTTTTATGGAGAAAATCAGAAAGTTTTATCATACAAACTTCACGTTCGAGCATCTTTTTCTCTCCAAAATTGAACGAACTGGAGTTGTATGCGATACGGTCATGTTATGTTTGCTTGTCTCATGTTTGAAATGTTTTGGGGAGGAAAATATACAATTCGCAGAAAACACGAGAGCTCAACGGACAGTCGGACATTGGATGGCTTGGAATATTATCCTTTATTTTCCATGATTTTTCAACGGTCTTGCTTCCATCTTGTGGAAGCACTTTGGCATGTTTAAGGCACTTTAATGTTTAAGGCATAGATCTGAGGAAACGACTAATGAAATTTGTAGGCCAGTATGAACATTTTATTTTACTAATATTCAATTTACATTTCTGTAAAAATTAGCCTGTTGTTTATAAATTTTCATTTTCTTGTAATTAGTAATTTATATATCGTTAAATAAAAATTTGTATTAGATAGTTTTCTTATAAGGGCCAATTATGTTGTAGGCTACATATTTTATGGCATTATACGTTTCATGTCAAGCCCAAAAAATTAAAAAATTCAAAAACTCAAAAAACTCATTTAATTGTACTAATATTTATTAACAATTGTGTAAAAATTAGCCGGTTACCGAAATATTTTCATACCCACGTTTTTCCAACATGTTGGGAGGGGAGGTCACGCCAAACGGCCCAATATTTTTGTAGGTCACTATTATTTTCTCAAGAAAAAAGCAAATATTATATTTTTCAATAGGCCGTTTTCTCGACATGTCTTCCGTTTTCCATGTTGAAACCACCTCAATTTCCAAAGTTTTCGTAAATGCAAACGTGGTAGGTTGCACTGAAATAAAGTCAATCACAAAGTTTCGTAAGAGTGTTCTATAGTCATGAAGCTATACCCTCCTCTGTACTGTAGACTATGATGGTTTAATTTTTATTAATTAATCGAAATATTATTAATTAATAAAAACCGAATGTATTTAAACTCAATAAATTTTCGAACTACTCATTCTAATCCAAATAAAAATTTTGTCTGAAAATGATATTACTATCAGCAATCAACCCCTAAAATTTAAACACACAATCTATGTAAAAATCTGTAAATTAAAAAAATTAGTAGTAAGGTTTAATATAGTGCAAGATAATACAATAATTTTGAAGTAAAACAATGTAATAACATGCTACAAATTGTTCCTATTACTTTTGTGATATCTATTCCTAAGTACACGTTATAAAGGATCATACTAATAGCAGCTTATAAAAGCATATTAATAATACGACGTGTTATAACTAAATGCCCAATACAAAGTTTATTGTTATCACTCCAAATATTGAAACACAAATGAATTCTATACGTCAATTCTAATTCTTAACTTGCCCAAAAAGTCATCATACAAAATAAAAGTTTAAATAAAAAATACTTTTTTAAAGGATCAAGGACA
This sequence comes from Chrysoperla carnea, assembly GCF_905475395.1. Classification (NCBI taxonomy): domain Eukaryota; kingdom Metazoa; phylum Arthropoda; class Insecta; order Neuroptera; family Chrysopidae; genus Chrysoperla; species Chrysoperla carnea. The sequence goes on from NC_058337.1 coordinate 6,603,965, forward strand.
TAGGACTATTAGTAAAGGCTTGAGGTAGCTCTGAATCATTTTTGATATTTTATTTTGAGCGCCTCAAGCTTTTACGAATAGTCATATTTGAATGACTCCTAAATATGGCAACATAAACTTGATTTTAATTTTGCAAGGTAATATACCGTGAACCCATAGTGCATCAAACTTTCTATGACTCTTTTTGTTTACCATTTGGAAGGTAAGTTTGTTATTAAACAAATTTACAGAAGTAGATTTATCATTTTTAATCGTTGTGTGCGTAGTCATGGTAGGGGACAATAAAATCGATGCCAGCGCTTTAAGTGAAAAATTTTGGAGTTAAAGGGGGCTGTTATGACTAATTTGCAATTCTTTACATGTTAATGTAATAGAAATGTCAAATTAAAATTATTGAAAAACACGAATTAATTAAACTTAATGCATTAAAAATTGTGAAAATAAGAAAATAAATTGAACAAATATTATTTTTCAAATGTAAATTATCATAATTATTTATTTAAATTTGTGAGACAAGAATATTAAATTTTAAATGTAAGTCTCAAATGCAATCCATACAATTATATATGCATCCATACAATTCTATAATTAAAGTAGTGTATCGTTACCATGGAAACGAAACTCACGCACGGAGCGAATCGCTTAATCAAAAATTACGCCGACACACGTCGAAAGAACTGGAAAAAAGTTTTCAACTGTTAAAGAGGTTGAAAAAAGGCGTGTTTTCTTTGACAATTAAAAACTGGTCATTTATATTGGCAATAACCTTTTGGTTGACCAAATTTGGTATAATGTCGATTTTCACCCATCTGCTAAACATGAAATTTTATTGATTCTAAACACTCTCATCATCGCTTTTCTACCGAAAAGTGTTCATGCTATAAAAAAAACTCTTCATGGAAAAACATTATTAAAATTAATTTAATTAAAAATGGTCATGAGCACTTTTCGATAGAAAAACTTTGATAGGAGTATTTTTTTTTTTTTAAATATTATACTGCGTGTTTAAGGAGTATTTTAATATGAATAAAATTTGGTGACAAATTACATTTATATATTTTTCAAAGCAAAGATATGACAAATTTGAAAGACAACAAGTGAAAACAAACAATTGACTGAGTTAATTGTTGAAATACCATGTATAGACAGTGTTGATGCGCAGTCGTTTGTTTTTTTTGACGTCACGTAAATAACAAAAGATATTCACTTTTAAATAGACACACACACAACTGATATTCTTATATTATTATATACTATAAAATTTGCACCTAATTAACGCCCTCGTGGGTAAACAGTGATGTTTACAAAAAAATGTTTCAAACAAAAGTTTTTATTTTTTTATAAGGAATATTTTTTACACTTAAACTTTTGTTCTATCTCTAACGGTTTACAAGATGGGTCATACGGACCCAAGACCCAATTGACCTATGATGCTCATTTACGAACTTGAGCTCACTTTTTACGTCCTGAGTACGCTGTAAAAATTTCAGCTCGATATCCTTTTTCGTTTTTGAGTTATCGTGTCCACAGACGGACGGACGGACGGACAACCGGAAATGGATTAATTAGGTGATTCTATGAACACCTATACCAAAATTTTTTTCGTAGCATCAATATTTTTAAGCGTTACAAACTTGGGACGAAACTTAATATACTATGTATATTTCATATATACATGGTATAATAATTTACTTCGTTAGAAAATTATTGATCTGGTTAATAAAGCCCATCATCACTACATTTGATTATAACATAAAAGAGAAGTTCCTCTTTGTAAAGATGACAGTCTGGTATGGACACATGGTTTATGTTTAATATCATTATATGTACACTTCTGCAATCTATTAAAGGTTGTTTCAAGTGTTTGAAAGAATGCTTTTGTCTAGGTACAAACTATAAAATGACTTGTCTAAAATTTAACGAAAGGTGTTTGGAAATTATGTTAATAGTTTGAAAACCGTGTTTTGATTTGACACCATTTAATACTAGTATGCATTGTAGACGAAATAGTTTTGTTTTATTCACAAGAAATGTGGTCATCATTTGGATAGTCATTTTCTAATCTTGAAAGTTTTGAGGTAAAATTAAAATTTGTATGTATCCAATATTTTGGAACGATAAAAAGTACAAATCACTTGACGACTGACGTAAATTTCTACTTATTTTATACATTTTAATATGTCTTTTTATACCATGCATATATGAAATATACGTGCTTAAAAATAATGATGATAGGAAAAAAATTTTATCATAGCTGTTCTTAAAATCACCTAATTAGTTCATTTCCGGTTGTCCGTCCGTCCGTCCGTCTGTGGACACGATAACTCAAAAACGAAAAAAGATATCGAGCTGAAATTTTTACAGCGTACTCAGGACGTAAAAAGTGAGGTCAAGTTCGTAAATGAGCATCATAGGTCAATTGGGTCTTGGGTCCGTAGGACCCATCTTATAAACCGTTAGAGATAGAACAAAAGTTTAAATGTAAAAAATGTTCCTTATCAAAAATTAAACAACTTTTGTTTGAAACATTTTTTCGTAAACATCACTGTTTACCCGTGAGGGCGCCAATTAGGCGGAAATTTTATAATATGTACTATACTTGATTATCAGTTATGTATGTGTCACATGTATGTATGTGTAATGTGATAAAGAAATCAACACTGACTTTGCATGGTTTTTCAACAATTAACTCAGTCAATTGTTTGTTTTCACTTGTTTGGTACTTATACTTACTACTAGATATAACTTGACATGGAAGGGATGAATAAAATTATATCATAAATAGCAGAAAATTGTATATAATAGGATGTTCATACAATGGACGATAGGCGTTGAGGTACAAAACCTAATATCAAAAACAAATCAAGGAATACACATTGTAAAATTGTACACTTGTATTAAAACAATCAAGACTTATAATACCTATACAGTTTAGTATTTACAACGATACCCTTTTCCTTTTTGAAACAATTGTGAACATACAATTTCCTAAACAATACTATGTTTCATCCGCTATCTACTAGTCAGTGCCAGTAAGATACAGATAATTTGTTATTTGTATCAGTTATATATACTTACACATGTTTGGTATTTGTTTTGTATACAGAACGTCACAGATACTCTTAAATGACGCGCAGAAAAATGTTTCAGGCAAAAAGTGTTCTTGTCAAAGCAAGAAATCATACTGGTATCTTGAATTGAAAGTTAACTTTCACGGTCATATAAAGTTCAATTTCTTTTCGTTACTGGTAAGATATACAAAACCACTTTGAGTTGTTCCATATAAAAAAATTTGGAAAACGGTTGACCCTGCAGGTCATCCCTGTAACTTCCCGCTAAGTATTGACTCATAACGTGCAAAAAATTTTATCTATTCTGATGTTATATCCACTCGCATTTTATTGTAATTAGATGTGATCTTCGTAATATTTTTTAAATTTTCAAATCGCGATAACTTTAGAATGAATAAACCGATTTTCACGCGGTTGGTGACATTCGACGCAGTTTTTGAAGCTTCATGAAAAATTTTTAAGTTTCAATTGATAGAACAAAAAATTTTGAGGTTATTCCGAAAAAACGCTTTTTTGGGTTTTCTTTCGTCAACGATTACTCACGAACGAATCAACCGATTTTGACCGGACTGGTGGTGATCGACGTGGTTTTTTGATGTTGAGAGCTGATTAGTTTTTGGAATTGATCGATACAGCCGTTTAAAAGTTATTAAAAAAAAAACACTAAAAAAAAAATTTTTTTTTGTAGTTATTTTGAGATTTCTCGAAATCTATCGATTCAAATAGCCTCAAAATCTAAGTTTGGTCAAGCCCTTTCGAATGGCACCAACCGCGATCAAATCGGACAAGCCGTTCAAAAGTTATGAGAGGTTTACATACATCCACACACACACACACTCATACATACATACAGCCATACAGACACCCTCGCGGAAGTAGTCAGGGAAGCTTCCTGGCACCTTAAAACGTCGAGATCTGATGAAAACTCGATTTTGGCAAAACGGGGTGAAAACAATAACTTCCCTATTTTCTTAGCGGGAAGTTAAAAATGTAACATTTTGTGTTATATATTTTCTGGAAATACAAATAGATTAGGCATAAATTGAATGTTTACTGTAACTGTTAAATTTAGTCATAAAATTTTAAATTTTGTTTCCAATTATATGTTTTGACTAAGATTTAGAACGTTTAAGAAATAAATTCACGTTGACATAGAAAAAGTAACCCAAAATAATCTCACACCCTATCCGAGTTCAGTACTTCCAAGGCATTTTCATGCATGGATACATTTGATATGAATAAGACATTTTGCAAAAAATGTTTCACGCAAAAAATATTAGAATTTTTATCAGGAAAAACTTTCTTATTTAAAGTAGACGTTTTCTCTCTTACCAGTAAAATCCAAGTCAAGATGACTAAGAGATCCCCTCTCTCTCCTTACTTACACAAACAATTAATCATATTAAAGTATGACTAAAGATATCTTGCACATACTGTAATTGTTTATGCATGTCAGAAGGGCAATAATAATAGTGTATAATTGTTTAACATATCACATATAAATATTGTTCTATAATAGAATCTATATATAAGAATAGGTGCTATAGACGCTAACAGTCCGATATGTAAACAGAAAAAAATTTATGTATGTCAAGTTAGCAAAGCAACTTTTCCCGATTAAATTGGAAATGGTCCAGTAATTAGTCGAAGTCCAAATTATTTTTTGATAGAGCCAAAATTAGCCGCTATTTAACCGTATATTAACTGTGAAAAAAAACATTTTCCGCCCTTTCCATAACGGAAAAAAGTTATGTTTTGCTAACTTGACAGTCAACTTAGCAAAGCAACTTTTCCCGATTAAATTGGAAACCGTGGTAAGTTAACCGTGAAAAAACAATTTTCCGCTCTTTTCATGGCGGAGAAAAGTGATGCTTTGCTTACTTGCAAATTACAATCCTATTACTTACAATCCTACTAAATCATTTAGCCATCAAAGACACGTGAGTACAATTTTCATTTCATTTTTCATACAGTCCATTAAGTCAGCCAGTCTCATTTTTGTTCGGGCTTTGCCCCTACATTATTCTAATATTACAACATCCTATTTTTTAAGTAACATTACTAATTTTCTTGTTTTCAGTATTAACAATACTTCAGATATCTATAAAATATAATAAGAATATTCATTACTAGCGACCCGCCCCCGCTTCGCACGGGTGCAATGCTGATACTAAATACACTACAGAAAAACTGTGAACGTTGTATATAAAAACATAGCGGCCCGCTCTGGCTTCGCACGGGTATAAAATATATAGCCTATGTGATTAAAATCGATCCAGTAGTTTTGATTTATTCATTACTGCCCGTGGCCCGCACGCGTTAAATTTGGAGTAAAACAATCCCCCTTTCCCTATACCATGAAGATTTCCTGCTATCTTTGGAATACCTAAATTCATGCACTACATTTTTACTTATTTACTTTTTACATTTTTAACTATTAACCTCAAAAATAGCAGTACTTTTCCACTATTTAATGGATGTTATTATACATATAAACCTTCCTCTTGAATCACTCTATCTATTAAAAAAACCGCATCAAAATCCGTTGCGTAGTTTCAAAGATTTAAGCATACAAAGGGGCATAGGGACATAGGGACAGAGAAAGCGACTTTGTTTTATACTATGTAGTGATTATTATGGGAGTTAGCATGAAAGTACTTTAGTTGACAGTTAATATATCAAAGGCATCTATACAGAATATTTCAACAGTTAAGTCAGTCAATTGTTTATTTTCACTTGTTGTCAATTACGATATAGTTTTGCCATCAAAATAAATTTTTCTTATCCGTTATATCTCTAAAATTATTTGAAATTTTTTAAAATACTTCTACATAAATCTATTTGAATATACTAATGCCCATACCATCTTGCCTATATTTTAGTCAGTATAGTACATAACATAGTACATATATACAGTGGACCCGCGATAATCCGACAAACGTTTTGCAAGGTAATGTCGAATTATCGAATTTGTCGGACTATAGAGTACTGCCACAAATCTCCTTGTAATCCGGAACTTTTTGAAAAAGAATGCCTTGTAATCCGACAAATTACATATCAAAGTGATTAAGATTTTCTAATTTCAGCCACGAAGAATTCATGTATTTATAAGAAATCTGCATTGTAATTACCGTTATAGTTATGTCGGACTACAAGGTGTGCCGGATTAGACAGGGGCCGGATTACTGCGGGTGTACTGTAGTTAGACCAAAGGGCAAATTGAACTAGTACTATGTACACAATAACCACATTCATATGAATAGTCTTTAGTCCGTTCTATATTCTAACATATATTAACCATACAAATGTTGACTTTATATATTTGTTCATGTAGCCTGTAATATGCTCATATTGTTTATACTTAGTACTGCACTGTACTTGAACTGTACACATATAATAATATATCTATAATCTATATATATAAAAAGAGAGAGTTTGTTTGTATGTCCCCGATTTTCCCTAAAACTAACCATTGACCTTCGGTAGGGGATTATGTCATTGGGTAGCCTTTAGGCTCCCATTGTGAATAAGGGAGTTTGGTGGGGGTGGAATTAAAAATGATCTAGGAATTCATAGAAAACAGATTAAAAAAATAGTTCTAATAGTACAATAGGCCCCACTGTCAATAGTACAATTTTCACTAGATGGCGCTACTGGCGCAAATGTCTTTCGATTTTTCTCGAAAATTCTGGAATGTTCCATGGATTTCTATCGAATTTTCTAGAATTTTCTCGAACATTCTGGAATGTTCTATGGATTTCTATCGAATTTTCTAGAACTTTCTCGAATATTCTCGAATGTTGTATGGATTTTTATTGAATTTTATCAAACTTTCTCGAACAATCTGGAATGTTCCATGGGTTTCTGTCGAATTTTCTAGAATTTTCTCGAACATTATGGAATGTTCTATGGATTTCTATCGAATTTTCTAGAATTTTCTCGAACATTCTGGAATGTTCTATGGATTTCTATCGAATTTTCTAGAACTTTCTCGAATATTCTGGAATGTTCCATGGGTTTCTATCGATCTTTCCCTTACTTTTCCGTACACACAGAGAGTGTAGACATAATATTGGGATCGGCCAAAAAAATCTTACTGTTCCGTACACACAGAGAGAATTAAAAAAAAAGTCTTTCATTTAACAATTTTGATATTTAAATGTGCAAAAACAACCCAGCGAAGCGGGTTTAACAGCTAGTATATCTATAATATTGAATACTTAGTTTGTCCTAAAACAATACTATACAACATGAATCGTTTCCACTAGATAATTAATTATCATAGTCGATTTAGGAACAAATAAGACAATGATATTCATATTTTTTCTAAATCATATACGCACAAGAACTGTGAATGAAAAAAAAAGCTTAATAGCAAAATAGGCCTATAATCATTCATGGAATAGATGAATAGGAAACCGAAGAAACAAATTTAGCGGAAAGTGTATTGGATCTCTTTATTTACAAATTGACAATGAATATTAAAGTATCGGACATTCAGCAAAGTTATGTGTTAGGAAAAACAGCTACCAACTCACATCTTAGGCCTATACGTGTTCATCTGTTGAATGCAAAAATCAAAGACTCAATTATGCTGCAAAGGGTAAAACTGAAAAGCTCCACAATTTACTAAAATTTGCCAAAAGCTTTAATGATAAGAGAAGCTAAAAGAAAGAAGTAAACCTGGATAATGCCAACTGGAAATCAAATAAGCGGCCAATACCAAGGTCATCACGGGAAGGTTAATATTCAAAGGATAAAGTAACTCAAGAATCTCAGAAGTCAACTGCCGGCAACGCGTACATGAATATCTCGCTTTAGTATTTTAAAAAACTAAAAAAAATAGTCTATTGGAACATTGAGGGATTGAAATCCAGATTAGAAAATTCGTAAACGCAGACGTAAAATAATATTCCAAAAATTTTTGTTGTATAGGTCTGGTGAAGACTTGATACAGGGAAGGGGATAGTATAGTTTTAGACGGATATGAGTGTATTGCTAAATTTGGCGTGAGAAAAACAGAGAGGGGTAGATATTGAAATAGATTTTTCATCATGTGCCTAGAAAAAAAAACATATTACGAAATATTTTCTCACAAAATAATCTCACGTGAAATCCAAACAAAACATGTACATTTTTTTCCTAAAAAAGATCGGGATTTGAAAATAAAAATTCGTTATGTTGAAATCACTCCAACTTAAAAAATTAGTGCGATACTGTTGGGCTATCAACATTCATATTCAGAAAATACAAGCCAACAGTTTGTTTTGAAATATTCGTTAAAAAACATAGTGAATTTGTCAAAAATTTTATTTTTGACTCTGATAATGGAAAATTTTCAGTTAATGAAAATAATAATAAAAGAAAGAATTTTACATTTATTTTTCTCAAATACATTTTTTGAAAAAAAAATTTGATTTTGGTTTCTGCTGCGTGGCGGTATAACGACTAGGACTATTAAATAAAAAATAAAATGTGTTTCAATATTTAGGTAAATAAAACATGCAACTCTATTACTCTCAAACAAAAAGAGCACTTTAAAATAACAAAGAGAAAGTTATGTTTTTTAATATTTACTATTTTATCATACAATGACTTGGAATTGTTTTAGTTGTTGAGTTTGTAAAATGAAATTTTACAAAATAAATTTGTCATCACAATTTATTTGAAGTGAGGTAAAATTTTCTCACTATTTCTGTGTAACATTATTAAGGACCTTTTATTACGTAACATAAAGTATATAATAAAGTACAGCTAGTTTTCTACAATTCATTTAAAGTTACGTCATTAACTTCAACAATAGTTTTGTTAATAAAAAATATTTTACGATGTTTTTGTAAAGAAAATGTATTTCTAACTTACTTCGAAGAATACTATATTTTACCCGTATATTTTATTTTTGTGAGTATATGACATAAACCCATCGTATTTAGAAACAATTTTCTAAACCAAATGCGCTAATTAGCCTGCCCAACAATTGCTTTTTTATAATAAATCATAATAAAATAACATTAAAAGTATTTTAATCCAATTAATCTGCGAAGTGGATGGCAAAAATTGCTATCAGAAAACAAAAAATACATCTTTATAGAAGAAAATAAGCCAAGAAACATAGCGTTTTCTGTTTACGGCTAAACAATGGCTAAGTTAACCGAAAAAATTATCAATTATCAAAAAAACGGTTTTCTTTCGATTAAAAAAAAAAGGTTAGCGTCCAACGCAAAAAAATTACATGGGCAAGTGTTAAACCTCAAAAAAAACCTATCGATTGATGCCTGATAAGTCTAATTTGGATACGTAGATGAAGAGAAAACATGAAAAAATGCGCGAAAATAGTCGTTTTTAAATTATCTTACAACTTCATTTCTTTTTCGATTTCAAAGTTGATATTGAGTGAAGTTATTAGTAATAAGTTGTAGTATTTTTTTAGCAAAAAATGTTGAACTCTTTTCGAAACATCGCACTTTTCGAAAAAGTACACCTTTCGTATAAACTGTCGTCTTGGTCAAGGGCCTATGGTGGACCGGATTTTCGTCTAGACTTCTTCAATCATGATATTTTAGCAGACAGTGAAATTATTTAATTTTAGTTACCGAAATCGGGCTTTGAAAAAGAGCATATGTTTGAGATGGATTTTTCGAAATAAAAAGTAAAACTCGTAGAGCTCTGAAACTTGCACACGTTACCAATAAACACTTAACATTAAAAATATATTTGCAATTGTCATCTTTCGTGTAACGACGGATATGATCCCGATAAAATCGAGTGCTCCCGCATACCGAAAAATGCAGTTTTTCCGAAGCCCAATGACGTCAATGAATTTCTCTTATCCTTGTGAGTGCTATTGAAGATACGACAGCAATGAATATTCAATATAGCGACCACCAAACGCCATATTGTGAAAAAGAATGCATGTGTGTTTCTATATGGCACACTAGAGACCAAACGCGAAGGCCGATTTTGATTATTCAGACGTCAATCGATTTGTCTTAACCTGGGGAGTGCTACTATGACAGTCATGAAAATTCAATGTGGCGACCACCAGACGCCATATTGTGAAAATGTGTGTTTCCTTTGGCTCACTAGAGACCAAACGCGTAGGCCGATTTTGATGATTCAGACATCAATCGATTTGTCTTAACCTTAGGAGTGCTACTGAATATAAGGCAGTAATGAAACTTCAATATATGTCGATTGTGAAAAACGCTGCATGTGTGCTTCTATATGGCTCACTAGAGACCAATCGCGTTGGCGTATTTTGATGATCTTCGTATCATGTCTAGGAGTCCCTTAGAATTTGTATAGATCAGTGAGTCAGCTTCAAATGGGGCTTTATATACAGTAAATTCTCGTGACGTATTTTTCAAAAATATGTTACCATATAAAACTAGTTAAATTTTTGAAGTGAAAACTTCTTTAACGACGTTGAGTACTTTTTGGTAGGGGAAAATATTATGGGTTCGTGTCACCAACATGCTCATACCTGGCGCATTCGCATCAGCCGTTTTTGTAAATGTTTTATGTAAATATAAATACACTGTTGAGATGTTACTGTACACAAGTTACAATGAACTACCTTAGATCAAGCTGCAGTTGATTTAAGTTCACGCATTCTTGCGAAAGGTCAAGCCTATGTAGCGTCGATCCTGGTTAGATCTCTAGATGGACTAATAATCAGTAGATGGACTAATAATCCCCATGATATTAGCTCCCTCAATGAAATGATTAGATTACGAAATCTACCACCTTAGAATCATAACTAAAAAGTGTAAAATAAAAAAATAAATTTAAAAAATCAAAAAACCCGACTGAGTAAAAAGTAAACCAAACTTCATAAAAAATGAACTGAAAAGAAAAAAACAAGGCCAACAGTTGACATAGCGACTTTAACAGTCAGGACCCATTATTAGGAAGATTTGAACCGATATAGACTTGTTGGGTCCCGACTGTTTAAGTCGCTGTGTAAACTGTTGGACTTGTTTATTTCTTTTCAGTTCATTTTATATGAAGTTTGGTTTACTTTTTACTCAGTCGGGTTTTTTGATTTTTTAAATTTATTTTATAATTTTATTAAATTGTGTTTCAACAACAACACGATATTTTGTCGTAAAGCTTCAATTCAACACTTCTATTCTTTTGAAATACATTACAGTTAAAATTCGGTATATATTTGATTTTTATTTACCAGTATATTGATATATATTTCGGAAATTCCCCCAGTAAAATTCAATATACATCGTATTGGAAGTTCAAACATACATATTTCATACTAAATTACATTGAACTTATCATTTAAACAACAATATTACTTTTTAAATAATTCATATTCAACAGAATAAATAAAATTTCAAAAATACTTAGAATTTTTTGAATTTTAGTACAGTCAATCTGGCATTTTGACTGGAAAAAATTTCAATGGTGGATCTGAGGTTATAGATCGTTAGGAGGGCATGTAAATAATTTAAAAACAAATTAAGAGAATTTTTCGTTCCGCTGTTTTTGAGAAAATCCAAAAAAATTTTGGAATGCTTTTTTCTCGGAATCTATTGGTTTGAGGGAAAAGTTTTAAAAAATGTAGAGAACATTGTCTGCTACATTTTATGTCATTGGAGTAGGTGGCGCTAAAGTATCAAAAAAAGGGTTTTTCACGATTTTCATTAAGAAAAAATGATTTTTTTGTAAAAGTGTAAATAAGAAAGTTGTTTGACTCAAAATTAGCTTCAACTTTTATTTAAACAATTTTTTTGTAAAACTTACCGTTTTTGAAATACAGCGTGCTGAAGAGTACACATCGGACATTTTATGCCGTGCGGTGTTTGAGATTGTTGTAGAATTTAAAATTGAATTGATTGTTCGAAGAACCATTAACTACGGTGCGTTGTATTTTTGGCCTATAGCTCGGAAACGGTAAGTTTTTCATAAAAATTGTTTAAATAAAAGTTGAAGCTAATTTTGAGTCAAAAAACTTTCTCATTTACACTTTTACAAAAAAAATCATTTTTTCTTAATGAAAATCGTGAAAAACCCTTTTTTTGATACGTTAGCGCCACCTACTTTTTGTAATTTAACTCGTATGACGTTGATCCAATGACATAAAATGTAGCTTCCGAGAAAAACGCATTCTAAAATTTTTTTGGATTTTCTCAAAAACAGCGAATCGAAAAATTCTCTTAATTTTTTTTAAAGTTATTTACATGCCCCCCTAACGATCTATAACCTCAGATTCACCATTGAAATTTTTTCCAGGTCCGACCTTTTTTTCGTCTAGATTGACTGTATCATTTATCTGTACCAAACAACGTATATTTTAGAAATAATTTAAATTTATATGAGATTTACGAATGGATTCCATGCAATTACTTTGGTTTATGTAGTAAAGTACTACAATATGCAATTGAAGAGTCTTCGTTGGTGGTCTTGGAGATTGGAGATTTAAGTAAATATGCACAAGTTATATTTATATATTGAGAGATATTTGTATATGTGTATGTGTGATTGCTGTTACTTACTGGTGATATCAGTATAGCACTAACATAATAACGCGCCACGCCGAACGTTAGTAGTAAACATTAGTATGATATGATGTAGCAGAAAATACACCTACCTACACCTAAGTACTGTACGTATAGAAAACGTACAGATGTTTTCACAATATAAATCTCATACATATTAATTTATTAATATAAACAAACATAGTAAACATATTTATCTACAGCAGCATTCATAATTTCACCGAATACTGTAAAATAGTAGTATATTTTTCAGTAAGACATATAAAGTGGCGTATTCAAGTAAATGAACAAAAATCAGTTCAAGTAACATTTTCTTTAAGAAGGGAAACTTGTCCAGCTGTAAAAATGAACAATGTCAGTTTTCCACAGGCAAACGAAGTGAAATACCTGGGAATTCACTTAGACAGAAGGCTAACTTGGCGCAAACACATCTGGTCCAAGAGAAAACAATTAAATTTAAAATTTTCGAAACTTTACTGGCTGTTAGGTCATAAATCTAAGTTATCATTAGACAATAAAGTGCTAGTGTATAAAACAATTTTAAAACCTGTGTGGACTTATGGGATTCAAGTATGAGGAACTGCTAGCAACAGTAACATCGAAATTATTCAACGGTTTCAATCAAAAGTGTTACGAATAATTAGTGAATCTCCCTGGTACGTGCGTAATGACGACATTCACCGTAGTCTTGAAGTGCCCACAATGCGCGAAGAAATTACGCGGTTCAGTGAAAGTTACTTGACTCGCCTTGAAAGGCACCCAAATGTTGAAGTAATCAATCTCTTAGACAATAGTGAAAGAGTAAATAGACTAAATAGACAAAGTGTTCTAGATTTAAGATTTAGATTTACGTAAATAGTTTTAATTATAGTTCACATACTATAAATTCGATTAGGTGACTATCACTGGGTAGTTGCCGTTCATGTTATCTATTCATCAGATCTATTTACAGTTCCTTTAGGAACTGATAATAGAATATTAGGATACCAAAAAAAAAAAAAAAAAGTAAGACATACCATTTGAAAACAACAGTAAAACACTGTATTTTAGTAGAAATTTTTCCCATCTTGCATAAAATAAAGTTCACAAACTTAAACCCCGACGCTTTTACAGAATCGTGCTCCTAAAAGTATGAAAGCAAAAAAATATTTTCATCTTAAACTGTTATGATAAGTAAATCGTCATTACAGTCGGGGGGACATCTTAAATTAAAAAGTTTTCTACTGGATGGAAAAGAAGTCCCCCGAATGACAATTTTACTTATCATAACAATTTAAGTTGGAAATATTGCTTGTTTTCATACTTTTAAGAGCACGATTTTGTAAAAGCGTGACGCCACATAGCCTATATCCAACGGATGGTCAAGACGCTTTTAACAATACTACATTTGTCAAACTGTGATAAGTAGTTTAGAATCTAGGAACGAACAGATGAACACACATACATACCGGTCAAACAACTAACCTTCGCCATTGTATTAGTTGGAGTAAAAGAAAGGTTTAGTGGGAAATATTCAAATAGAAGTAGTAAAGTTCAAATTCCTTAATACCTTGAGTTTAACTTTAATATTCTAACTAATTTCAAAGCAGAGCAGGATTCAAAGGGTTGATAATGTAAGTAACCTCTTTACGAGGATACATTTCATCGAAGGTTGAAAGATTGATAAATGATCCACATTAATTTTCAAGTTTAGAAGCGCACCAAAATAGAGTTTTCTACTATATTTGAAAAAGTACCTCAAAATGTTGATTTTGCTAAGCCACCAAAAATTTATTTCGGAAAAATACACTCGCTTTCTTGCCAAAAACTTCAATTAAATTTTAAACCTTTTTTAATTATATATTTTTATTATGTTATCATCATAATAAAAATGTATTATTATTATGATGATACATAATAATAAATCAGTTAATTTTATTTGAATTAGATTTAAAAAAAAAAAGATTTAATTAAAATTATGTACATAATGAAAATTGAGAATCAAAATTATATACATAATAAAAATGATTGAATTAAAATTATGTATGTACATAATGGAAATAGAGAATTAAAATTATGTACATAATAAAAATTATTCTATTAAAATTATGTACATAATAGAAATTGAGAATTAAAATTATGTACATAATAAAAATGCTTGAATTAAAATTATGTACATAATGGAAATTGAGAATTGGAAATTGAGATATTTATTGAAAAAATACTACTTTTTAAAAAAAACTACAATCTTACTTCTATCAAACCAATGTTTTTTTTGTTTGAAAAATACATTGAATTGACCTTCTATAATGTATCTGTGGCACGCCGTTTTACTATTTAATGACTTGGCAAGCCGTTTTACTATTTAATGATTGAATTAAAATTATGTACATAATAAAAATGATTGAATTAAAATTATGGACATAATAGAAATGTAGATATTAATTAAAATTATGTACATAATGAAAATGATTATTATTATGATGATAACATAATAATAATGTATTATTATTACTTTCTTTTTTTTCGGACATTAAATAGTAAAATGGCGTGCCATATAGTTGTTTTTTTTTTTAAATAAATAATTTTTTAACACGCGGTTGGTATACACATATTAATGTATGAGCAGAGATGACTTTCTTGTTTATAAATGAAAAATTTATTAAGCGTTATTGCATTTTATATATTTCAATTAAAATTTTATATGTAGAGAATATTGTAAAATATAAATTACATTTTAATGAAAATTTGTAAGAAAGCGAGAGAGCATCCATCCATCTACCACAATATCATAAACCTCATTAACAATATGAACAACTATATATAACAAAATAGTATATAACAGAAAAAGACAACAAACAACAAACAACACTATATTATATCAAAATTATATCTTATAATCATTCATATTAAATCACTTTTTGTGTATATTTTTGATGAAAATTAAGTTAAAGATGGCATTAATGGAAACGTTTTGTTTTGAATATATTACATTCTATACTATTATTCGTTGTGTGCGTAGTCATGGTAGGGACAATAAAATCGATGCCAGCGCTTCCAGTGAAAAATTTTGGCTTTAAAGGGGGCTGTTATTACTAATTTGCAGTTCTTTACATGTTAATGTTATAGAAATGTCAAATTAAAATTATTGTAAAACACGAATTAATTAAACTTAATGCATTAAAAATTGTGAAAATAAGAAATCAAATTGCACAAATATTATTTTTCAAATGTAAATTATCATAATTTTTTATTTAAATTTGTGAGACAATAATATTAAATTTTCAATGTAAGTCTTAAATGCAATCCATACAATTATATATGCATCCATACAAATCTATAATTAAAGTAGTGTATCGTTACCATAGAAACGAAACTCACGTACGGAGCGAATATTTTTGATAAAAATTAAGTTAAAGATGGCATTAATGGAAACGTTTTGTTTTGAATATATTACATTCTATACTATTATAATGATAAATACCACCCACTATATCTTAAATAAATATCTTAAACTTTGATTTATTTAATGAGTATTAAATAAAATAAAATTAAATATCATGGTAATAAAGAAAATATTGTTGCACCTTTGAAATTTTCCACAGTTGTTTATTAGGTTGTAAGCACTTTGTAAAAAAAGTCGACCTTTTAGGGGCGTACCTAGCCCCCTGTTTTGGGGGGTAGTTGGAGGTTTTAATCAGTTTTTTACAAATTTAAAAAAAAATTATAATCTATACATCAAATAAAAATAAAAATTCTAATAAAAATAAAGCTGACTCAAGATGGAACAAAAATCCATCTTGTATTTTTTTTCCATCTTGAGTTCCAAACGAATGACATCTAGGGGTGCTAATGTAAAAATTGTTAATTCGGTCATAAATTCCAATTTGAGGGTGGACAAACGAAAATTTTGGATGGACAAATGTGGACAAATGATGGACAAACGAATCCAATCAGTAGTTTATGAAAATTCGAATTTGGGGGTGCTATTTTCACAGGGCCAAAAAAATCTGTAAATAAAATACCTCCTACTGATAAGTTTTTATATTCCTAACGACAAGTTTTAAATATGATAAAACCTACAGTAATTAATTTTTCGAAAATCTGAAATGTTTTAAATTTTACTTTGATTAATTCTGACAAAATATTACTCTTAATTTAGTTAAATTTTCATAAAAAGCCTGATTATTTCTGAAAAAGTCTAACAACTTTTTAAGATGCAGTCATTATAATAAGTTTAATTTTCCACCTGGCTACTTAAGTCTACGTAGATTTTATTATATCTTCACATGTTCCATTTTTCCCGTGTATTTATGGATTGTTACCAGAAGAGGTATTTATTTGATTATTGATTGTCTTAAAAAACGAAAAAACTTGCTGTTGGATTTTAACTGATTATAAATATGTTAAAGTTAAACAAGTGAAAACAAACAATTGACTCAGTTAATTGTTGAAATACCATGCATAGTCAGTGTTGATTTCTTTATCACATTACACATACAAACATGTGAAACATACATAACTGATAATCAAGTATAGTACATATTATAAAATTTCCGCCTAATTGGCGCCCTCACGGGTAAACAGTGATGTTTACGAAAAAATGTTTCAAACAAAAGTTGTTTAATTTTTGATAAGGAACATTTTTTACATTTAAACTTTTGTTCTATCTCTAACGGTTTGCAAGATGGGTCCTACGGACCCAAGACCCAATTGACCTATGATGCTCATTTACGAACTTGACCTCACTTTTTACGTCCTGAGTACGCTGTAAAAAATTCAGCTCGATATCTTTTTTCGTTTTTGAGTTATCGTGTCCACAGACGGACGGACGGACAACCGGAAAGGGACTAATTAGGTGATTTTATGAACACCTATGACAAAATTTTTTTCCTAGCATCATTATTTTTAAGCGTTACAAACTTGGGACTAAACTTAATATACTATGTATATTTCATATCTACATGGTATAAAAATATTATAATATAGTTGCTTAAACAAGCAGACCGTCTATATATCACATTAACGTGTGTCTGCATTATTGGTGTAAAAATATTAAATAAAAGTCTTTAATTTAATTACTGTTATTTAAGGTTTATATAAATGGATTGAAGTAATCTCGTTGTGAGGTTAAAGTATCTACGGTTATATTTATGTACAAATTTTCTTTCATATTTTATGATATACTATTATTTCCACTTTTTTTTATAATTTTTCTTTCGTTACATTGACGAGAGGAAAAATAGCTTATGTCATTCATAATAAAATGATTATATTTTATATTTTTATAAAATACCATATTTTTCAAATGTCATTATTTTCTATTTTTATTTGTTAAAGAAGAAATAAATGGGGAAAAATGAAATAACACAGCAGAGTTTGATTATGATATATAGATTGTTTGACTGAAAATGCGGATATGTAAGGTTATAGTTAGTTCCTGAAAAGAGTTCCTTAGAACAATTGTTAATTGCGGTAACTGGTGCACGCATACCTATTCATAGCCACTAATTTTAGAGGCAATTGAAGTAATTTATATTAAGCTTGAAGATTTGAACATCAACAGACTTTTCCTTCAGTTTTTAATAGCTGTGAAATTAGTTTCCTGTAATGACTGCTACTTATTGCTGAACTCTGATTGACTTTGATCATACCTTCCTTGCAATCCAACAAGGATATTGCTTAAAAACAATATTCCTACGTTATTTTCGAGCATCGTAAAGTTTAAACATATTATTAACGACATTCATCTTGTAAAAGCGGGCTCAAATATTGATTCCTTGACCAAAACTATGCCTTCAAAAATTGTAAATAAAGTTAAGGTTTGGAATAAAAAAGTGGGTTAATATACAAATTATATACCACTCTAAAATAATGGTTTTATTTCTAGAACTAGTAAAAAACTTTCATTTTTCTTGTATAGAAAAAATTTTCATTTTTATTCAACAAAAAAGGTAACCTTTTTTGCTACATTTCCAGGAATTATAAAAAAAAAAAGCCGTTTTTAACTTCACCTACTGTAGAAGAAAAGTGATTCAACATAATTTCTCACCTGTAAAGTCTGCCATTTCTCTCCTTTACAAATGTCTGAAATACCATGATACCTGCAATCAAATCAGGTTTGAAAATTCTCTCTATTGAGAAATTTTTTTTCAGAAAATAAGAACTACGGTTACCTAGAAAAAAGGTTGGGCGAATATAAAGATTTTAACGTTGTTTGATTATTTAAGTGGGAGTAGTAATGTCGTTACAAGTTATAACTATTTTGAGAATTTATTATAGTAAGACTATTAACTTTTCGTAAGACTTGCGGTGCGTCTCAATCTGAGGCAGGGCGGAGCATGAGAGCCATGTATTCAAAATATTATAGTATTATGACGAATATGTGTATTGAAGAAGTATTTTTTGTGAATCGCAAGATAAAGTTTGAGTAATCACTATTTTCGAGATGATATCTTCCATTATGTAATGTATTTTTCCTTCAATAAGAGAAATAATCAAAAAAGGCTAATTTGAGTATTACTTATTTTTACGGTTATACTAAATTTTTATAATGTATTAGAATATTATACCATGTATATATGAAATATACATAGTATATTAAGTTTAGTCCCAAGTTTTTATACCATGTATACATGAAATATACTTACATAGTATATTAAGTTTAGTCCCAAGTTTGTAACGCTTAAAAATAATGATGCTAGGAATGCTAGGATGCTAGGCTTAAAAATATTGATGCCATTTCCGGTTGTCCATCCGTCCGTCCGTCCGTCTGTCTGTGGACACGATAACTCAAAAACGAAAAAAGATATCGAGCTGAAATTTACAGCGTACTCAGGACGTAAAAAGTGAGGTCAAGTTCGTAAATGAGCATCATAGGTCAATTGGGTCTTGGGTCCGTGGGACCCATCTTGTAAACCGTTAGAGACAGAACCAAAGTTTAAAAAAAAAAATGTTCCTTATCAAAAATTAAGCAACTTTTGTTTGAAACATTTTTTCGTAAACATCAATGTTTACCCGTGAGGGCGCCAATTAGGCGGAAATTTTATAATATGTACTATACTTGATTATCAGTTATGTATGTGTCACATGTTTGTATGTGTAATGTAATAAAGAAATCAACACTGACTATGCATGGTATTTCAACAATTAACTCAGTCAATTGTTTGTTTTCACTTGTTTGGGTTTAAAATTAAAATTTAATTTTTGTTCACAGTAATCGTTTTTAGAAAAAAATGTATCCAACAAAAATTGTTGGGCTTGCCAAAACGACCAACTTCCAATTTAATATATGTCTCTATGCCTTGCTTGTAATGAGCAAGGATTGTCTTTTAAAACACCTCGTAAGCTCAGATCAACCTCATAGCGCTGACTAGAACAACCTTTTATGAGCCACAATGTTTATTAAAAATTTTGTGGTGAAAAAATTTTTGAAGTGAAAACTTCTTTAGCGGCGTTGTACACTTTTTTTGTAATGGGTAAAAAATGTTAAACTCGCGTCAGGACACGTGGCCTGATCGAAAAAGCGTAGGACTATGTCACAGTCAGTACACCGACTCTCGTGCGATCACTGAAGTTAAGCAACATTGGGTACAGTCAGTACTTGGATGGGTGACCGCTTGGGAACACTGTGTGCGGTTGCCTTTTTATTAAAAATAAATTTTGTTTTGGTTTTTTTTTTTAAGTGAAGGCTTCTTTAGCGGCGTTATACACTTTTTTTGTAATGGGTACAAAAAGTTCGTTCATGAAATTGTCATGTTTGTGTACGATAGCGCAATAAATAAATATTGTATTCTACCACATAAATGATAGTACTTTTATACTGATAATTAAAGCAATTCGTGCAAAATTATTCCCTGGCCATTCCAAAATATCAAAAATGCACAACGTTGATATTTAATTTTTCACTTCTGCCGGCACTCCCAGAGTGCAACCCGTCGTTTTTTTTTCTTCGCAGCCCGTCGTTTCCATATCAAAATGAAAGTAATACGCCTTCTGTATAAATTTCATTTCATTTTTACATGGTGGTATATGATGAAATCGTAATAAATGTAGGTTTTTTAATCAATAATAATGACCTTATTTCAGTTAGAAACTATTCTAAACGATTTTTGGGTTTCACTATAACGGTAATGTATTGACCATTTAGAAAGTATTTCTGTTCAGTTTAAATACCATTTGATAAGTTATGCTGAATATCTAACTAAACTAGCATGTGGTTGTTTACTAGCTTTTAAACTAACATGAGGTATTTCAAAACTTTCAGGTACGGTGATTTTTTAGAAACTAATTCTGAACAGCTTTCCATACAAAGTTAACAAAAAAAGTATCTTCAGAATTACGTTAATTTTATTTATCATCATCACTACATATTATAAAACAAAGTCGCTTTTTCTGCCCCTATGTCCCTATGTACGCTTAAATCTTTGAAACTACGCAACGGATTTTGATGCGTTTTTTTTTAATAGAGTGATTCAAGAGGAAGGTTTTTATGTATAATACATCCATATTATAGTAGAGTAAGGGGTTGAAATAGGGGTTGAAAGGGATATGCTTCAAAAACTAAAAAAGTTGTGCATCGATTAAACTCAAATATTGACACGATATACAACCAGCTTCAAAGATCTATTGTTTTTATCTAATTTTAACCTTCGGAGGGTAGAAAGGTGTAGCGAGAAAGTGGGAAGGAATTATCGAATATTTACAAATATACCTAAGTGGGGTATCAAATAAAAGAGCATGACGTGTACATTACAAAACTGTTATCCAACGCAAGGAAATGTGGAGGGAGGGGTGCAAGTGGGGATGTTGCCCAGCAAAGCGGGTAGTTCATAGCTAGTTTTACATAAATTTAAAATTAATGTAAAAGTAATTAGTGTTTTTGTTTCTTTAAATCTCCAACATTAGTAGCGAGAAAAAAATTAAAAGTGAATTGAAGTAATCTGTTGCGTACAGAATTCCTAAATAGTTAAAATATAATTTTTATGTTTAAATTGTTTTGGTGTATGATGTTTACTATTTCATTTTTGCTCTTCTATAAGTAATTTATTATAAAGTTTTATTATTTTTTTTTTTTTTTTTTGTTTTTGTTTACAAAACAAAATGAAAAAAAAAAAGTTGAATGTATTGTACACAGTTATTTCGTATTTTTACCTCTGTATACACATAGTGTTAGTGCTAGAATTCGGGGTCGAAACTTTAACTCAAATCCGACTCTGTTTTTAGGTATTAATCAAATTTTTTTTATTTATTCAAAATGAATTAAAACTATTTTTTGTATCTAATTATTTTGTCTTTTTCTAAATTAAGTAATATCTTTTCTCTATTGCGCAAAACCCACTTTTCGAATAACAGTCAAAGCGAACACTGCGTTCCCATTGTGTGTAAAATAACAGTGTGTTCACCGATATTCTGCCGTGTGCCCAATCTCCACTCGAGGCATTTATCATACAGAGTACCTGAAAATTAACGACAGTGAGTCGATTGTATAATCTTATCTTCTTTGTGAAATAGTGTTATGTTTATCAAACGTTTTACTCTTCACATTAATTCTTCAAACTCTTCACATTAGTTCTTCACCATAATCCATACTAATATTATAAATGCGAAAGTAACTCTGTCTGTCTGTCTGTCTGTCTGTTACTCTTTCACGCCTAAATGAAATTTGGTATTGATGAAATTTGATACGGTGATAGATGATAACCTAGAAATGGTCATAGGCTATAAATAATCACGCCATCGTTCTTAGGGGGTAGGCAGTAGGCAGATAACTAAATTGAGTTAGTGATTTTTAGTCGTTTTTGTTGGGACTTTTGCTCTTTCACGTCTAATATTTTTAAACCCAGCGAAGCGGGTGGGTATCATTCTAGTATCCTATACTTATTATCCGATCCCATCATCCTAATTCAGTTGGTGAAAAGAAAGAAATTTGAAGACCATTAACGGAGTAGGCGTTTACAAAGGTTAGTGCAATTCTTTTTTACCAATCACATTTTTCTGCATAAGTTTTAGGAATCAGTATTTCGCTCTTGGATATGACGTCCATTAGCCAAACCTCAACAGGTATAAATATAAAAAGTATTTCATTTGCTCACCATTTCATACTTAATTGAAACAACACAAGCCTAAGTTTGTGCGTGTTTGACACATGCAATGATAAGTTTTTATCACATTTGGCCCATGTTTTCTTATGTTGGTGAA
The DNA here is from genome assembly GCF_905475395.1 of Chrysoperla carnea. Classification (NCBI taxonomy): domain Eukaryota; kingdom Metazoa; phylum Arthropoda; class Insecta; order Neuroptera; family Chrysopidae; genus Chrysoperla; species Chrysoperla carnea. The sequence continues at coordinate 6,626,727 of NC_058337.1, forward strand.
GCGGTCATTACCATTTTAGTTTTAGCATACTTGAGGTATAGGGCTTTTCATTTTAAAATCACGATTCACATTTGTTTCGTACTAAATGATTTATAACCAATGTGATAAAATGAATAACAAATATCTTCTATCTTAGTCCTACTTATTGCTGTCAGTACGAAAAAATAAACTCTGCGCTTGCGCTTATGACATGATGAAAAGGCCTATTATTGAGGCATACTTACTGAGGAATCTCAGTAAGGAATGCCAGATACAAAACTAAGGTCATTTAAGGATGTATGAGCATAGACAACAATGTTTGATGTAAAGGCTCAAAATTTGTTTGTAGGTAGTCTTTTACTCAAAGCATATGTGGTTAAAATTTCAGCTTAGGTATCCGTGCAAATTTTTAAGAAAAAAGTCATTAAAAATCGATATAAAATACATTGGCTCTTATGGAGGAATCTCAAAAAACGACATATTTTGGAAGTTTTTGATAATTTTCATTTGGAATGAATGAAAACAAATTAAAAAAAAACTTTTTAATAGAAAGTAAACATATTAGCAATGAATTAGAAAAGAAAATAACTAAGTGTCAAAGTCCATATAAGGGATGTAAGAGCAGGGTAGATTAAGGGTTGAAATTATTTTTATCTTATTTTCAACTTTGATGATGAATTTTGTTATAACTTCATGAATGTAGACGAAAAATAAGAATAAAATTTTTCGATATGTGTCTTGGTTTTCGAAATATCGAAAGCTAAATAATTAAATAAAATTTTCAATTTTCGATATTTTGAAAATTAAGCCAGATATCGAAAAATTTTATTCTTACTTTTCGCCTGATATCGTCAAGTAATAATATAAATTTATCATCAAAATTGAAAATATTCATTTTTAAATTTGTGCCCCCACTACCATGCTCATACATCCTTAATAATTCCTTGCTAAAAATTACACATAGATAAACCTTGACTTTGACCCCACCTTCAAATTATCTAGCTGTTACTGTTTTCACTTCTTTTATATTATTGTGCAGTGTTTAATAAAAAATCATTTACATCGAAATTCTTCCCAAAAAAAAAAATTATGTGGTTTTTAAATTTTAAATTTTGAAATCAAGACAAATAACGGTGAAGTGTGTACACAGAGGTTTTGTAGTGCACATTCACACAAAATTTTCGAAGACTACTCGTGAAAGAAGTTTATTTTCTTTAAAAAATCTTCGTTGTTTAATTTCACAAAACAACAACTTATGCCATTCTTATTAGTTAAAATAGTTCTTGGAAACTTTTCTTTATCCACACGTGTTGGTCTTTATTTAGTTTATATTTCAGCTGCAGCAAGTTTCAGTGCTGTTGTATGATTAAAAAGTTATTTTGTTTTTTTTTTTTTTTTAGGTTTTGTTTTTAATTTTTTATTCTTATAAAACTGTTTTTAACTTCTCTTTATAAAAATATCTACTTAGTTTTGTTTGTTGTTTTAGGGGAAAGTTTATATAAATTTGTTTGTATACAAATTTATATAAACTATACCATGTGTGCTTGTACCATCTAGGCATATACATATCTGTAGTATGACAGAATACATCCGTTTAGTAATGCATCTAAGCGAGAGGTATTATATACATGTATTGTAAGACTACAGATACGATACGACAGATCTTCTGTTGTATGCATGCAGAGAGTGGGAGTTTTGTTGCATACTTACTAGTTATCTGTAACTAAAAAACTCCCACTCTCCAAGCGTCTTCCAACTAATGTTCAATACATGTATATAATACCTCTCGCTTAGATGCATTACTAAACGGATGTATCCTGTCATACTACAGATATGTATATGCCTAGATGGTACAAACACACATGGTATATCGTCGGCTTGTATAGAATATCACGCTTTAAAAAATCTCATCTTAAAAAAACACAAATTTTGTAGGAAGTGAAACAAAACTGTTTATAATAAATAACATTATGCCCAATTGAATTGTTTTTTAAACATTAATATAATTGTACCAAAAGATATAAGTTATATTTACGTATTTTATACGGTTTCTCTTTTAAATGTTTGGCTTCCCATTCAGATTTACGGTCCGCGCTTGCCAAACATACGGTCCCCGGTTGCCTGGCTGATGTTTTGGCTGATGTTAGAGTAACCTAAAATCTTAATTTTCCGCAACAGAAAACCCACGTACTTGTTCGATAGTTAAACTTTCATGTTCGTCTTGCTCTATTATTCAATAATAAAATTAAAAAACAATTACATGTTAATCAATAAAATTTATATACCAGATTAACTTTCCACAAATATATGGAAAAAAAAACTTAATAAATTCTAAACCTAAGGCAAACTTTTTACAACTTTGCTATAATTACTTTAAAACATAAAAAAATACTGATAAAAAGTGTTTTGATGTATGAAGACAAAGGAAAATTAAACTATAAAAATGTAATAAATTTATTTTTTATTGATTTTATCAATACTTTTACTATTCGCTTCGTGCGTGAGTTTTCCATGGTAACGATACACTACTTTAATTATAGAATTGTATGGATGCATATATAATTGTATGGATTGCATTTGAGACTTACATTGAAAATTTAATATTATTGTCTCACAAATTTAAATAAATAATTATGATAATTTACATTTGAAAAATAATATTTGTGCAATTTGATTACTTATTTTCATAATTTTTAATGCATTAAGTTTAATTAATTCGTGTTTTTCAATAATTTTAATTTGATATTTCTATAACATTAACATGTAAAGAACTGCAAATTAGTAATAACAGCCCCATTTAACTCCAAAATTTTTCACTGGAAGCGCTGGCATCGATTTTATTGTCCCTACCTTGACTACGCACACAACGAATACATAAATAAAGTACCTACACTATTGTAGCATTAAACATTTACAGCGATAAGATGTTGTTTTTCTATTCTCCTATATCACATAACAAAAATATCTAAATCATAACAAATATTAATATGTGACAATAAAAATTATTATCGAAGTATTTGATTTAATTGTTTAATAACAATTTTCATTCGTTTTCTTTTTTCTCTATAGTACAGTCAAAGATGCAAGAGGTTAAGGAAAATGAAATAAATCGTTCACTTTTTGCGATGCACTAAAAAAATGCTCAATGCACTAAAAAGTAAACAAATAATGATAATATAATGGAGTTAAAATTATTGTTATTTTTGGAGTTGGTGGCAGCCAAGGAAACACCTCCGACGGAACAGTTTGCTACATTAGCTTGGCTGACACCGACTCCAAAAATAACAATAATTTTAACTCCATTATATTATCATTATTTGTTTACTTTTTAGTGCATTTTAATTTGTTTTGGAAAAAATTTTCTTTTGAAGTCGGTTTTCTTTTTGTTAAAAGTTTTTTTTTTTTATATTGACGAAATAATTAATAATGTTGAAACTTTAGTAAACCGCCATTAACTTTATGTATATTAACGTTTGTTACGTTAAATTAAAACAACGCCTTTTAAGACGTAATTTGTTTGTTTACTAAGATATTTAATATTATTAAATAAAATATACTAATATCTACTGATTATCATTGGCTGCTGGTTATCGAATTATAGTCAGTGAATGAACAAATTTATCAATTTTTGCCACACCTGTAGCGCCCAAACTAGGGCTCAAATCCAAAATTGGTAAATGACTTTTTCCTTCGTCTTTATGAGCTTATTCTGTAGGCCGACGATCTGCAGTTAATAACAGAACACCTTGTATATAAATTATTAATACTCTTTCATTGTGAAATAATAAATGTTTAACACTTTATAACATAGAGATATGATGATTTTCTGATTGAAAAGGAAATGAAACTGTGGAGCTAACCGTCCATCTTCTTTAGCATAGAAATATCAGACCATAGCATGTGGTCAACCCAAGTAAACACATTACAATATATAATAAGTATAGAACAATATACAATTTAATGTTAAAACTAGACATATGTTACAAAGAACAAATTGTAATAAACTAATTTCAAAGTAAAATTAATTTAAGTAAGATTGTAATTCTGTGCGTAAAAGCAGCATATATACAAAATTTTAAGTTGAAAACTATAATAATAATGGAACAGGAAAACAAGGCAGTCATATAATACAACTACAAACATACACATACAAAGTAAGTACTTTTCGAAGAGAAAGCCTTTATAAAGTGGTTAATATTCGTGGTCAGACGTTATACACAAAATTGTTTATCAACAGGAAATGAAACAAATTAGTGGTCATTTCCGTATAAACGTTGTTTTATATATCTACGAAAATTTATTAGAATTTGCCTCATATACGCATGTCTTGTTTGTAAGTAATTTATTTTTTAACCGACTTCAAACCAAAAAAAAGGAGGTTCTCAATTCGTCCGATTTTGATGATTCTTTATCCATTTGAAAGCTGGTACTTCTCGTGTGGTCCCATTTCATTTTAATCTAGTTCTGACAACGACATCCATGAGAAAACCATAAAAGTCTTAAATTTGCATTCATTATGCACGACATCGATTTCGATGATTCTTTTTTAGTGAAAAATTAGTTAGTGTACTTCAGATTCACTAAAAATCACGAAATAAAACAAAAACTTTTAACAAAAAGATTTTAACAAATGAATATACACTAAAAAGTAAAAAATAATGATAATATAATGTAGTAAAAATTATTGTTTTTTTTTGGAGTCGGTGTCAGCCAAGCTAATGTAGCAAACTGTTCTGTCAGAGTTGTCTCCTTGGCGGACACCGACTCCAAAAAAAAACAATAATTTTTACTACATTATATTATGATTATTTTTTTACTTTTTAGTGCATATTCATTTGTTTTGGAAAAGATTTTCTTTTGAAGTCGGTTTTCTTTTTGTTAAAAGTTTTTTTTTATATAAATATTATTTTAATGTAGTTTGATTTCTAACATTGATATCATTATGGACTCAAATTTCCACGAGGACACGACAATGAACTGAAATTTGTATGGTGATTTTTGTGTGCCAGTTGGAGGATTGACTTAAAGTTTGTTACGAACGAAATATTTTTTAATCGTTAATTTTTTTCACTTGGTTTCGGTGTCGTATGTATGGAAAATCGATTTAACGGGCTTTCATGTTTTTCGAAAATGGCTTTCGTCATTCGTAGTTTTTTAAATAACTAATTAACAACACAATAGGTTCAAACAATTGACAGGAAGTTTGTTGTTATCGAATGGGTAGAAAAACGGTTTTGGTTTTTGCTGTTGCACTTTATTTTTCAACCCTTTCTACATTTGCATAAAATGGTCGAAAAACACCAAAATCGAATTTCTCAATTTCCAGAAGTTCAGCACTCGATTAAACTTGCATAAAATGCTGTACTTAAATTAAATTAAAAATATTATTGATACTTCGATACATAAATAATAAAAACCTTTGTCCAAGAACGATCGATCATGATAAGAAAATAAACAAAAACAAAAAATAATTGATTTACTTGAATAGATGAGATGGTAAAATGTCAAGTATTATTTAGTTACAATGTTTTGTTTTTAAATAGTTTATAAATAATATTCCAATTACAATTTCTTACAGCTAATAAAATTAAAAGTAAATTAAAACTTTATAAAATTTATTAGTTTAGAAAATAATATTTTTTAAAGTTTTTTAATTATTATGACAGTTTTTTCTACTTACAGAATTTCTCAATAAATATAATTACTATACATTATTGACATTCTTACTAACTTTGTATCTTATAAAATACTTTTTTTTTTTACTTTATATGTCTCCTTTCATCCGTTCAAAATATAAAATAAAACAAGTGAAAACAAACAATTGACTGAGTTAATTGTTGAAATACCATGCAGAGTCAGTGTTGATTTCTTTATCACATAACACATACATACATGGGACACATACATAACTGATATTCAAGTATAGTACATATTATGAAATTTCCGCCCAATTGGCGCCCTCACGGGTAAACAGTGATGTTTACGAAAAAATGTTTCAAACAAAAGTTGTTTAATTTTTGATAAGGAACATTTTTTACAGTTAAACTTTTGTTCTATCTCTAACGGTTTACAAGATGGGTCCTACGGACCCAAGACCCAACTGACCTATGATGCTCATTTACGAACTTGACCTCACTTTTTACGTCCTGAGTACGCTGTAACAAATTCAGCTCGATATCTTTTTTCGTTTTTGAGTTATCGTGTCCACAGACGGACGGACGGACGGACAACCGGAAATGGACTAATTAGGTGATTTTATGAACACCTATGACAAAATTTTTTTCCTAGCATCATTTTTTTTAAGCGTTACAAACTTTGGTCTAAACTTAATATACTATGTATATTTCATATATGTATATTTCATATAATTATAAGTTTTCAGTATATAGATATATTCCCTTGTGTAGATAGTAACTACTGTTGAACATCAAAAATTCTCGAATATTCATTCCAAAGCAAAAAAATGGATTCCTGAGGCAATATTAAAATATGTAGACATTTTTTAGTTCCACATTTGTATCTAAATTAATTTCAGAAATTATGTAAGAGCTAGGGCTTCCAAATTGGAAACCGGACTGTATACGCTTACTATACGCCATATAACTGGTCACAAGACCTCTTTGAGTAAATCTCTTCATATGGGCCACTCTCCTCCTGTTTAAAATATTCTAATTAGCGATATTTTCAAGACAATAGGCTGCGATGCATTAATCATGAACAATGATAAACAGCAAATATTCTTTTAATTAAATAAATTATTATTAATTGATGCGTCGCTTTCACTTTTTATTTAAAGTACAAAATAGACCAAAATTGGCTCAGAACCATTTATTTATTTTCAACCCATACAATATTTTGAGAAACAATTTAAGACTTAGTTTACGCATGAAGGAAAAATCACTTTGACCGTAGATTCCAGAAAAGTCAAACAAAGTGGTTTTGGAAAGTGAAATCAAAATTTATGTAAATATATTTTTATACCATGTATATATGAAATATACATAGTATATTACGTTTAGTTCCAAGTTTGTAACGCTTAAAAATAATGATGCTAGGAAAAAAATTTTGTCATAGGTGTTCATAAAATCACCTAATTAGTCAATTTCCGGTTGTCCGTCCGTCCGTCCGTCTGTGGACACGATAACTCAAAAACGAAAAAAGATATCGAGCTGAAATTATTACAGCGTACTCAGGACGTAAAAAGTGAGGTCAAGTTCGTAAATGAGCATCATAGGTCAATTGGATCTTGGGTCCGTAGGACCCATCTTGTAAACCGTTAGAGATAGAACAAAAGTTTAAATGTAAAAAATGTTCCTTATCAAAAATTAAACAACTTTTGTTTGAAACATTTTTTCGTAAACATCACTGTTTACTCGTGAGGGCGCCAATTTTATAATATGTGTGTACTATACTTGATTATTAGTTATGTATGTGTCACATGTTTGTATGTGTAATGTGATAAAGAAATCAACACTGTCTATGCATGGTATTTCAACAATTAACTCATTCAATTGTTTGTTTTTACTTGTTTTACCTTGCTATATACTTCATATATACAGGATATACATACCATTTAAAATAGATTATATTTGTTTACGGAAATTAATCATTATATATTCTTCTGTATTCTACCTATTGATTGCAGTATTTTTTAATGACATAAGTAAAAAATTGCTGTTATTGAAACATTAAAAGAATCTCTTAGTTGTTTGAATAGATTATTAGAATCCATACTTACTTATAATATTATAAATGCGAAAGTAACTCTGTCTGTCTGTCTGTCTGTTACTCTTTCACGCCTAAACGGCTGAACGGATTTTGATGAAATTTGGTATGGTGATAGATGATAACCTAGAAATGGTCATAGGCTATAAATAATCACGCCATCGTTCTTAGGGGGTAGGCAGTAGGCAGATAACTAAATTGAGTTAGTGATTTTTAGTCGTTTTTGTTGGGACTTTTGCTCTTTCACGTCTAAACGGCTGAACAGATTTTGATGAAATTTAGTAAGGTAATGGTTACCTAAAAACGGATATAAGATCAAAATGATCACGTCATCGTACTTAGGGGGTAGGAAGTAGGCAGAAAACTGAATTGAGTTAGTGATTTTTTTATGGTTTTTGCTGGGAGTTTTGCTCTATCATGCCTAAACGGCTGAACGGATTTTGATGAAATTTAGTTAGGTGATAGATAGTAACCTAGAAAAGGATATGGAATATGGGGGGAGGGGTGAAAGTGGGAATGTTGCCCAGCAAAGCGGGTAGTTCACAGCTAGTATTATATAAATGCAAATATCATACATATATTGTACAAAATCTTGTGTTCTTTTACGAACATGAATTTCTATTCCAAGAAATTAATTTAAAATCAATTTATTTGTATCAAAGACAGACAGAATATTATCAAAGATACAATAAGCTATGCTACTCTTATGAATATCTAACAACTACACAAAACTATAAAGAATAAACTGATTTCATTTTATACAACAACTATTAATTAAAAAGTACAAGAATATCAAAGGAAAATAGAAAAAAAATACTTTAAAAAAATACAGTTTAATTGTTTTAAACCAGGGTTCGAGGATATCTATCAATGGATATATATCATGATATATATCCGTTATATATCACGTGAATTTTTATGATATATATCAATACAAAAATGATTTAAAAAAATTTAATATTATTTAATAATTTTTGGCGTTTGTTACCGTATTTCTACTTTCCAAATTTTGATAGCATTGGAGTAGAGTTAAAACCTACTAATACTAAGCTCAAATCGTGTCGTGTCAGAAAAACTTCGTAACAAAAGAATAAGTTTAAGTAAGATTCAGAATCGGAAGATGATCTAGTTTTATCTTCCTTGCAGTCAAACCAAGCACAATTATGAAACGACATTTTTTTTATTTTTATTTGATAATTAAGTTTATTACGAATGACTGATGACTGATTTGATAATTAAAAGACTAATTATACTCTAGAGTTGTTATTTGCAATGTTTATTGCTTTGTTGCCTTAATGTAGGTATGACCATTGACTGATAACAATTTATAAAATTGTTTTTTTGTTTTAAAATTGATTTTTATTTAAATTGTATTATTTTTAATTGGTTTTGCCTGATCTAGAAGAATATTTTATGTTTTGGTTTCATTTGTCTGATTTGAAGTGCCTAAGTAAATAAAACCTTTAAAACATTTTAGTTTTTTTTAAATATCAAAATTTTGATATATATCGGATATATATAAAAAATATCCGATATTTTGATATTTATATTAAATATAGGATATTTTCGAACCCTGTTTTAAACACTGGTCAAGATTTATAAAAAATAGCTCAATAGTGTTTTAAACCAGTGGCAGATATTTTTCAGGACTGGACAGAGTCGAATGATAACATCCTGTCAGGCCTGGAACGAAGCCATGTTTCAAAGTTGGTTAGCAAAATCTGGGTATGGCTCAGACTTGAGATAGTATTAAGTTTGGGCATTGGAAACACCCATGTCAAATATTTAGCAAGACCTTAGAGCACTTTGACAAGAATGTTTATGATGTTAACCCAATAAATTATAATAATCCAAGTTTGTGACCTCGAACGCCGAACGCAACTTGCTTTCTGCTTTTTTTGGATTTTGTCGCTTGTAACCCTAAAGGACTAGTTTTTGGTAATACTTAATACAGGTTTTTTTCAAGTAGACAAAATTCACTTCATTATGATACGGTTGGCTGATAAGTCCCCGGTCTGACACATAAATGGCGTCGCTAGTATTAAATGCATATTATTTTTATATAGTACCAACCTTCAAATGATTCGTGTCAAAATTTGACGTCTGTAAGTCAATTAGTTTGTGAGATAGAGCGTCTTTTGTGAAGCAACTTTTGTTATTGTGAAAAAAATGGAAAAAATGGAATTTCGTGTTTTGATAAAATACTGTTTTCTGAAGGGAAAAAATACAGAGTCCGGAAACTCATTATCAAGCCAAGTTTTTGCTTCCACTGTCTTTTTTCCCTTCAGAAAACAGTATTTTATCAAAACACGAAATTCCTTTTTTTCCATTTTTTTCACAATAACAAAAGTTGCTTCACAAAAGACGCTCTATCTCACAAACTAATTGACTTACAGACGTCAAATTTTGACACGAATCATTTGAAGGTTGGTACTATATAAAAATAATATGCATTTAATACTAGCGACGCCATTTATGTGTCAGACCGGGGACTTATCAGCCAACCTATTATTAGAATTGTCTCTGTAAACCTAATAGTTTCCGGGATAAAATTATTTTTCGTACCTCGCAAGTTTTTGCAATATTCTGTTGTTCTTTATTTATATTTTAAATTTTTTTTTCAAACTTACGAGTGGTTGCGAGGAATCAGGGTCAAAATTCATTCAGAACGACGAAGAATGGCGAAGTTTGCAAAATGATAAACTTTCTTTTATTGTAACAAATTTAGTTTACTTTCAAAATTTTTTTAATTCACCTATATCTCTTCTAATATTGGTTTAGACAATAAAATGCTAATGATTTTTCTAAAATTAATATTTATGAAGTTATACTCATGCGGCTAGTGTAGCAACCACCTAGTGCAGGGTTAATATAAAAGAGGTATGCTGAAAATGGAGGTGTGTTGATAAACATTCAACAAATATATGAAAAAATAATAATGAAAGTGACATAATTAGCAATAAATTATTTGCACAATTAGATGTTACCCCTTGAAAGGAGGAACTATTCCTTGAAATTTTTTTTTAAATTAAAATAAAAAATAAAAAATTGACTAAAAGGATAGGAAATTCAATTATCTTCAATAAAGATTTTTATTTATTTTTTATTTCATTTTATTTTTTTTTTATATAATTCCTATTTTGTATTATCAGTTCTTAAAAGAACTATAAATAGATCTAGTGACTAAAAGGTTAACTTGAACGGTAATCTACCCACTGGTGATCACCTTAATATGCTTAAACTAAGTATATGAATAGCCTTAATCTAGTGATAATGTTAAATAAAACTAAATTTTATATCTAGCACATTTTGTCTGTTTAGTCTGTTCACAATGACTGTTAAAACCTAAATTTTAAATCTAGGACTTTTTGTCTCTTTAGTCTGTTTACACTGTCACACTTGTCCAAGAGCTTGATCACTTCAGAGTTTGGATGCTGCTCAATGCGTGTCAGGTATCTATCACTGAAACGCGCAATTTCTTCACGCACTGTGGTCACTTCGAGACTTCGGTGAATATCGTCATTACGTACATACCACGGGGAATCACTAATTGTTCGCAACACTTTTGATTGGAATCTTTGCAGGATTTCGATATTACTATTGCTAGCACATCCCCATAGCTGAATGCCATAGGTCCACACAGGTTTAAGTATTGTTTTATACACTAACACTTTATTGTTCAATGATAGCTTAGAATTTTGACCCAAGAGCCAGTATTAATTAGAAAATTTCAAGTTTAGCTGTTTTCTTTTCGACCAGATGTGTTTACGCCAAGTAAGTCTTCTATCAAGGTGTATACCTAGATATTTGCATTCATTTGACTGTGGAAAACTGACATACAATAAAGATAATTACCATTTTTTATTCTCATTCTATACTCTACCACTTTTTGCACTGTTATGGAGTTATAGGTCCTAACGGTATTTCTCCAAATGGCGCGCAGTTAATACAGAAAAAAACTGTCTATTGCCTGTAGTATTAAGGCTTCTCTATTTTATTTACCTAAATAAAAATTCAGTTTTACTGTATATGTATACTAAAAAAAATTTTTTTATATTAAATAGCTTTCGTACACAAACATTCTATAAATAAAAGTACCTATATTTAAATTAGAATAAGAAAATAAAATAAATAGAAGTGAAATGAAGGAAAAGAAAAATATAAATAAATTTTCTTGATTATAAAGAATTTAGTTTTCTATAATTCTACTGTACAGTAATGAATTCATCTTGAAAACACATGCAGTAATTAAACCAATTTCAATGTATAAAGGTGTACAAATTTTAGTCCCAAGTTTGTAACACTTTGGACTAAAAATTTGCTAAAGATGTTCTTAAAATCACCAAAATAGTCCTATAAAATCACCTAATTAGAGTTTGTGTTCGTAAACATTAGGTCAATTGGGTCTTGTAAACCATTACAGATATAACAAAAGTTTAAACGTAAAAAATGTTCCTCATAAAAAATTAACCACTTTTGTTTGCAATATTTGTTTGCAAACATCATGGTTCATCCGTGAGGGCACCAAATGAGAACAAAACTTAATGTCCATTTCTTCCAAAACTATAAAAGATAGGGATAAAATTGAAAAAAAAACCCAACTCAACCCACACCCACACCCACACCCACACCCACACCCACACCCACACCCACACCCACACCCACACCCACACCAACACCAACACCAACACCAACACCAACACCAACACCAACACCAACACCAACACCAACACCAACACCAACACCAACACCAACACCAACACCAACACCAACACCAACACCAACACCCACACCCACACCAACACCAACACCAACACCAACACCAACACCAACACCAACACCAACACCAACACCAACACCAACACCCACACCCACACTCAACCCAACCCAACCCAACCCATCCCAACCCAACCCAACTTAACCCAACTTAACTCAACCTAACCCAGCCTAACCCAGCCTAACCCAGCCTAACCCAACCTAACCCAACCTAACCCAACCTAACCCAGCCTAACCCAGCCTAACCCAGCCTAACCCAACCTAACCCAACCTAACCCAACCTAACCCAACCTAACCCAACCTAACCTAACCCAGCCTAACCCAGCCTAACCCAACCTAACCCAACCTAACCCAACCCAACCCAACCCAACCAAAAATTACAAAAATTGTGTTTTTTTGAATTTTTTATGATTTTTTCGATTTTTACAAATTGCAAAAAGTGTAAAAAAAGTTTTTGTTTCCGATTTCGATAAAACTAAGTTTATAAGGTAATTTTGACCCGAAAATTACACAAATCATGTTTATTTGACCATTAAATGAGTAATTTTCGAGATATTTTATGAATCTGACTGTAGAGCCAACATTTTCATTCCGTTCAGTCTCTGAAATTATTTCGCATTGAATCTCATTATTCCGAAATTGTCCTTTTCATTTCAATTACGATTCATTACTGTTTCGGACACACAGTAATAAGTTGGACAAAGACCCAAGATATTTGTTATTCATTTTATTACATTAGTTTTTTAAGAAACTTTTTTCTAGGAAATTGGTGCAAAAATTGAAATTTATAATGAAAAGCAGCATTGGCCCATAGACTAAAAACATTTTATGTGTGCATCATTACCATCACGAACTATAATTAAAATTCATAGAACAAAATATACAACAGTTACATCTATTATTTATATTGCAATATAGTTAGATACAGTTCTCCCAAATGTATAATCAACCATATTATATATCAGTTTGATATACTTTATATACTGTTACACTATGTTTGAAATAGTTAGGTATGATATTCATAGTTTTGTATCCTGATTAGTTCGTAATTTGTTTGACAAATATGATAGATGTGAATTAGTTTTCATTTGTTCTAGTTATGTAGCATAGACAATATCCGTTAATCCTCCGAGAGTAAAAATTCTAGTGTTTTCGCTAGAATACACGCTGGCTAAAACCAAAAAGCAGATGAAATTTTTTATTTTATGTTTAAATTATTCGAATATATTCATTAAGCGGAGAACGAAGCTGGTGTCAGAGGTAATCAGTTTTTCAACTCAATCATGATTAAAATAATATAATTTCTATATATTTGTCTTTGAATGATTAATGTATTTGGAATACTTAGTCATCATCGGTATGAATTAGTAATAATTCACCTAATTAATCATCTTAGATGAAAAAATTGTGAAATGAGGAACTTTTTTGTTACTCAACTTATTACGCCAATTTTTTTGTTTTTAAAGGAAGGTGCTTGGATCAAAAATTACATCTAACTTGGTTCCGCTATTTGGTCATTGCTATTGGCCAAATAGGCCAATTATTGGTAAATTAAACATTAATTTTGTGGAATATTTTTTAAATGTTGCGTTTTCGGTAATACTACTCAAAAAAACCTCCATAAATGTCGCAATCATTCACATTTTATTTTCTTTTTATTATACTCAGTTATTTGAATCATGCTTCAACTTGTTTTTATTTGATATCAAGTCTATATCATTATCAATAAGTTTTCGATATTTTCTTGAAATAATGAATTTTCAATATAATAATTGTGTAGTGTGTAACGCTACGGAGAAAAATGGACGTATGTTTTATTTTCCAAGAAACGAAAACAAAAAAAAAATTGCATTTCTTACCTAATTGAATGTCATTACTTTCAAATAATATTTCTTTTAACAAGATTATAAATACCGAATATATTTTTCTATACATATGTCGGTTAAAAATCGGCATATTGAGTTAAATATTTTTAGAGAACCAATTACTAGCCTGAATTATTTTTTAGGTTGATGTATGAACGTGCCATTGGACTACATTCAAAACTATAAACCAATCTATTGTTTGTTGGGAAACATCATCCAATTGAAATCAATTTATCTTGGTGATACAATTTGGATTTTCAATTTGGTTAAGCAAAAATCACATGATCACCATAATCTACAGGGCTTAGTAACGTTTTGCAGTAAAAAATTAAATGTACTTTAAACTATTATCTTTTTTACTAAGAATATTGAAGAATAATGTACAACGATATCGCAAATTTTTTTAAAATCTGTTGGTTAGACTTTAAAATTAATAAATTTCATTGTTTTGATTCAAATCGAAATTTTTATATTCGGGCATCTAAAAAATCTTTATAAAAAGATGTATTCCATTAGTTCTAAAGATGAAAATTTTCTAGATCGTGAACTTGTTTCTTTGAATTGGATTAGTTTGCAATCTGACGGAAATTAGATATTACGGTGACACATATATATAATACAATAACTAAAAATTTCAAGCATAAAACAACCCTCCACCATAGAACTTTTTGTAGTTTTGTATCCAACGAATGTGTTGTCTATATCCCAAAATTGTATTATAAATAAATATAATATATATGTATTGTATAATGTTAGAAGTCATTTGGTATCTCTCTCACATCTCGAGAAAAGGCCACACCTTGTTGTTTCGTTATATTATTGTTGTGTTTTTTGTTTGAATGGTTGTGTGTAGTCGGATGTTACGCACTTTCTATACCATCAAAATCTCAAAACATGACTGCCACGGATATGCGTCATTACTTCCATAGATTATAGTCAGTGATGATTTTCTCATTGTGTGTTTATTAACAGGTCCGAAATGTTGTTAGACTTTTTAAATCGTACTAATTACCACAGAGATGGGGTTTGACTTTTTATCGTTGTTGCAATCTTTTTAACTGACTAAAACTGTAGTAAAATCTGAGTGAAAAATACATCATTTAAATTGGAAAAAATTTTAAAAGATTAATGATTCAGTCAATCTAGACGAAAAAAAGGCCGTACCTGGAAAAAATTTCAATGGTGAATCTGAGGTAATAGATCGTTAGGGGGGCATGTAAATAACTTAAGAGAATTTTTCGTTCCGCTGTTTTTGAGAAAATCCAAAAAAATTTTGGAATGCGTTTTTCTCGGAATCTATTGGTTTAAGGGAAAAGTTTTTCAAATAAAAAATATAGAGGACATTGTCAGCTACATTTTATGTCGTTGGAGCAACGTCATACGAGTTAAATTACAAAAAGTAGGTGGCGCTAAAGTATAAAAAAAAAAGGTTTTTCACGATTTTCATTAAGAAAAAATGATTTTCTTTCTTCTTTTCTTAATGAAAACCTTGAAAAACCCTTTTTTGATACTTTAGCGCCACTTATTTGAAAAACTTTTCCCTTAAACCAATAGATTCCGCGAAAAACGCATTTCAAATTTTTTTGGATTTTCTCAAAAACAGCGGAACGAAAAATTCTCTTAATTTTCTTAAAGCTATTTACATGCCCCCCTAACGATCTGTAACCTCAGATCCACCATTGAAATTTTTTCCAGTCAAAATGCCAGATTGACTGTACCATAAATGTTTGTGTGTGTGCTATCAAAGTAAATAATATTTCTCATGCATTTTTTTGAATAAAATGTATCTAATATTACAAATACACATTTCGTTCTTCAAGAAACTATCTCAATAATCCGACACTTCAATAAACCGAAACGTTCACTAATCCGGCACCCCCGACCATTGAACTTTGTTAAAAAATTACCAAAGACGATTTTCGTGACAGTGGACTAAACCTCAACCTTGAAGTTAAAGATCCAACTCGTTACTCGTCAGAGATAGTCAACGTTTTATATAAAGAAAAAAAAAAAAAAAAAAAACACAAAAGTTTTTTTCGTAAATTGTTAAATTTGAGAGTGCCTAAATGTAAAAATCCATCAAAACAGAAAACTTCTTGAAATTTTGAAATTTTTCGTGCAGGAGATATGATTTTTGGAGTGTTATTTTTAAATTTTTCCAAATATTTAGAGCCAAAAATAGTTTTTGTAGGTTTTTTGAATTTTTGAAATTGATTCTATAAAAAAAATCAGGGTGGCGTCAAATGATGTAAAAAGTAAACTAACTAAAATATTACTTATCTAAGAAATATTTTTCTTAAATATAATATTTTACGAATATGGTAGTCAGGCGAATGTAAAACACTTCACGTTAAATACATAAATGGCTTTTAGTTTAAAGAACAAAAGGAGATGAAATATATAATAGGGTTTGTTAGCACTCACGGTAAATTGTATTTAAATGCGTTTTAAGTTTGACACTCAAAGCTTTTGAATTTTCAAATGTGATTTTTTTTAGAAATTTGTACATTTCAAAATAATTTGTAAGCAAAATATTTTATTCGTTATTTATTTAAACGTTTTAGTGCCAATAAAAATTGAAATAATTTTCCAGGTCATTCAAAAATTAAAATAGCCAGCGCGGCTTGTAGTCGATTTGTTATTAAAAAAATTTGGAAAACGGTTGACCCTGCAGGTCATCCCTGTAACTTCCCGCTAAGTATTGACTCATAACGTGTAAAAAATTTTATCTATTCTGATGTTATATCCACTCGCATTTTATTGTAATTAGATGTGATCTTAGACTAAAATCTGATTAAATTTTTACAATCATACTAAAATTTTTGAACGGAGTATTGGAAATAGAGGGAATAAGATAATAAAACTTTAATAACTTTAATAACTTTAGAATCAATAAACCGATTTTCACGCGGTTGGTGACATTCGACGCAGTTTTTGAAGCTTCATGAAGAATCTTTAAGTTTCAATTGATAGAACAAAAAATTTTGAGGTTATTCCGAGAAAACGCTTTTTTGGGTTTTCTTTCGTAAACGATAACTCACAAACGAATCAACCGATTTTGACCGGACTGGTGGTGATCGACGTGGTTTTTTGATGTTGAGAACTGATTAGTTTTTTGAATTGATCGATACAGCCGTTTAAAAGTTATTCAAAAAAACCGGAAGTAGTCAGGGAAGCTTCCTGACACCTTAAAACGTCGAGATCTGATGAAAACTCGAATTTGGCAAAACGGGGTGAAAACAATAACTTCCCTATTTTCTTAGCGGGAAGTTAAAAAAATGACGACTTCGTGCCTCTGGATATATTTTATCTACTCAAAATAGTAATAAATAAATATAAATTTCTAACTTCCAAATTCTATACTATTTGTAAGATTTAGGTCCTTTTGCTTAAGTATTCTGTGGACTCCTTAACTTACAAGTCATTTGCAATAATTTATTCCGCAATTAAGTCGTATTTGGAAAATAGATCAAGTGAGCATTTCAAAATCTTACCAACCCGCAAACAAGGCCCTTGCATGAATATTGAAGCATGTAAAATTTTGATTATTCTTTGGCTTGTAAATTTATTGATTGTACTTAGCCCATGTACTCGCTCCGTGCGTGAGTTTCGTTTCCATGGTAACGATACACTATTTTAATTATAGAATTGTATGGATGCATATATAATTGTATGGATTGCATTTATTGACTTACATTTAAAATTTAATATTCTTGTCTCACAAATTTAAATAAATAATTATGATAATTTACATTTGAAAAATAATATTTGTTCAATTTGATTTCTTATTTTCACAATTTTTAATGCATTAAGTTTAATTAATTCGTGTTTTTCAATAATTTTAATTTGACATTTCTATTACATTAACATGTAAAGAATTGCAAATTAGTCATAACAGCCCCCTTTAACTCCAAAATTTTTCACTTAAAGCGCTGGCATCGATTTTATTGTCCCTACCAATGACTACCCACACAACGAATACTCAGTTAAAACATACCCAATAATGTTAGATATACCTATATATAACACACATTCCTAAACTTTGAAACGAATTTGATGCTTTTATGTGTTCAATGAATTTATAGAAAATATATTACAAGCTTAAGTTAAATTTAAATATTTTGGGAGTTCGATGTACTATTTATATCCATGTTTATAATCATAATATAAAAGATAGCTTTGTGTAGGAAAAAACACCATAAAATATATGATGTATGTATTATAACAAAAAATACCTATGTGTATAGAACACATAGTGAATCTTCTTTGAATGATTACTTGTCTAAATTCGTTTAAACTCTTCCCAAAAGTGTTTTGTATAGTTTGGTTACATATTTACAAATAATATTAATATTCAATAAATTGAAGTATGAATAAAATCCTTGATTGACCTTGAGGTGGTTCATATCATGTACATATTTATCTATTACAAGTACATATTTATCTAACTAGAAAAACAAAGCAAATTTTCTTATATATATATAAACTACTAGCTGTGAACTACCCGCTTTGCTGGGCAACATCCCCACTTGCACCCCTCCCTCCACATTTCCTTGCGTGGGATAACAGTTTTGTAATGTACACGTCATGCTCTTTTATTTGATACCCCACTTAGGTATATTTGTAAATATTCGATAATTCCTTCCCACTTTCTCGCTACACCTTTCTACCCTCCGAAGGTTAAAAGTAAATAAAAACAATAGATCTTTGAAGCTTGTTGTATATCGTGTCAATATTTGAGCTTAATCGATGCACAACTTTTTCATTTTTTGAAGCATATCCCTTTCAACCCCTATTTCAACCCCTTACTCTACTATAATATGGATGTATTATACATAAAAACCTTCCTCTTGAATCACTCTATCTATTAAAAAAAACGCATCAAAATCCGTTGCGTAGTTTCAAAGATTTAAGCGTACATAGGGACATAGGGACAGAAAAAGCGACTTTGTTTTATAATATGTAGTGACTATGTAAATAACATCACAATCTTTCTTCGACTAAACAAATCATAGTCAAATTGCAATATTATTTTTTTAATTATTTATGCCAGCTTTACTTCTAACAGTAACCCGCACAATAAGAAACAAAGAAATTTTCGTCGATGTTAGCCTAATAGTCACTACAGCTTTGTAAATTTTTTCAAGAGTAGTCGTTTGTTGGCCAGCAGACTCTCATCACTGAAATTATTTTTTTATTAAATTTCGAGTTATGTAAATGTGACTGGTTTTGTCTATAGTTTCAGCTGTCTGAATTTTAGTTGAAGTTCAAATAATTCATTGTCGAGTTTGCTGTCCATTTCATTATCTTAGTTCACGATGTCGGAAACTTCGTTGAACTGGAATTTGAGCATGGACGTAACCTATTACCTACGTGTTATATGCTTGTTTTTTTATCTACCTAGTGTATGGAATTCGTGTTCTTGAATCGTTGATAAATTTCTCCAGAAACCCTATACAGAATCCTTCAAATATCGACGCTTAAGGATGTATGAGCATGACAACAATGTTTGATTTAAAGGCTCAAAATTTGTTTGTAGGTAGTCTTTTACTCAAAGAATATGTGGTTAAAATTTCAGCTTAGGTAACCGTGCAAATTTTTAAGAAAAAAGTCATTAAAAATCGATATAAAATACATTGGCTCTTATGGAGGGATCTCAAAAAACGACATATTTTGGAAGTTTTTGATAATTTTCATTTGGAATGAATGAAAACAAATTTAAAAAAAACTTTTTAATAGAAAGTAAACATATTAGCAATGAATTAGAAAAGAAAAAAACTAAGTGTCACCGCCCATATAAGGGATGTAAGAGCAGGGTAATAAATATCGAAAGCTAAATAATTAAACAAAATTTTCAATTTTCGATATTTTGAAAATTAAGCCAGATATCGAAAAATTTTATTCTTACTTTTCGTCGTATATCGTCAAGTAATAATATAAATTTATCATCAAAATGGAAAATATCTTTTTTTTTAAATTTGTGCCCCCACTACCATGCTCATACATCCTTAAGTCACTTAAGTTCATGTTTTATACTCATTATGATTTTATGTTGAATTTCAACAACGTTTATGTGAAGGTTCAGATCTCAGCGAGTTCCTTTATTATTTCACTTATTGAAAGATAATGAAATCATAATAGTGAATGCAAGTGATTATCTTTGTTGGATATGCAGACAGTTAAACGTGTAGGTGGTCGAAATAATAATTTAGTGATATCGATCCACCATTTACATTATAATATTATCTATATGGATACGATTGCATAATTTAGTCACATAACTAATAGATATTACATTCCTCCTATTACCTTCAACGCAATTATTGACTAAGCCACAGTGTGTCCTAAGTAATTTTAATATTATATGAGCCTTTCTCTACTAACTGGAAACTTGTCTATTGACATTTGTCCCAACCCTGTATTTTTAGAGTGCCATTAAAGCTTTTTAAATTAACTGTTTCATTTTGAAGGTCTTCTGTCATTTCTTGGATGGCTTTATCATCGATTGTGAACAAGGTAATTGCGGAACATCTTCGTTGAATGGCCTCTACAAACGATTCTAAGCTATCGATATCACTTCATCTAGTGACGACGGCATTATTATTTTATAAACCCATAAAATACTGTAAAATAGACTTACCAGAAGAATGTTCACTCAACACTACAGAGACGTGGCTCCCACACAGACGCGGAGTTGTCACTGTAGAAAATGGCGGCGACTTGTTTATCATGGCAACCAAGTAAACTTCACACTGTTAATGTTCCGTTTCACGCAAAATGTAGCCCCAATAGTGTTGTATCCGGACAATTCGAACACTAGTTTTAAGTACTAAAAAATTCTCAAAAATTATAATTGTTTTTTGTCCACATGCATTCAATATTCTTTATGTTCATAGAGTTATAAGATTTTACAATTTTTAAATACAACTAATAAAAACCGAACCGAATCATACTCGATCCGGAATTAGGACATAACAGAGGAATGTTTTTGGTGACTTCTAGACCGAATTTATGAAAAGATTATGATTCTAAATTATTGATTAAGCTTGGCTCCTTAAATAACAGGTTATATATTATGTGTTTTAATAAATAAAACTATGCAATAATGTGGACAAAGTAAAAAAAATGCTTGGACCATGATTTTCCTGTTAGTAGACAAAGGTCCATATATATTTCCTTATTCCCGGATTTGTAACACCATGTAACACCGCATAAAATTTCGCATTCAGCAGTAGGACCAGTCTCTATTTTAATTATTCAAAAGGCCACTCGATATATTGTTATACTTTTATTTATCACTCTTTCATTTAACTTGTCCTGAGGTTCTCTTACTTGAAATATAATTTAATAAAAAGTTGTTTAAGAAAGTTTTCAGTTTTACTTTCTTTACAACAATTTGGTAACAATTTGATATTGGTTTATTGTTTAAACATATGCCATTTTTCACATAATTTAAATACACTGATAATAAAACGCACACACAATATTAAAAACTTTTCATAAAATCTGTGTGCGAGTTTAACTCATGTGGAGAATATTCTTTCACAAGTCATCTCATAACTTTTGCTAATTTGGCTCTGCTCTATAATTTCCCCAAAATTTTAAACGTAGAGTTGTTTCCGAGATGGACATGAGGAATGGTCAATTTTCGCATATTTTCTTTAAAATTTTCCAAAATATTAAGTCTAAGGCGACAAATATATATGGTCGGCTTCTCAATGACGAATCCTTTCATTTGATATATAACACCAGATGCATTCCCAAGTATAATAGATAAATACAATAACGTTACCATGAGGGTTCCTTTTTCATTATTACCCGACTCAGCTAGGCAAACAAAGTAGTGGTAATGTGTTTATCAGTCTATGTATGCAGTCCTATGTGGCACACTAGATGTCAAGCATGTGGTCCGATTTTGATGATTCTTACGTCTATCGATTTGTCTTAACTTTGAGAGTGCTACTGAAGATATTGCAGAAATAAAAATTCAATATGGCGACCACAAGACGCCATATTGTAAAAATGTGCGTTGCTATGTGGCACACTAGAGATCGAACGTGTCGGCCGATTTTGTTGATTCTTACGTCAATCGATTTGTTTTATCCTTGCGAGTGCTATTGAAGATGGTAGTAATGAAAACTCAATAAGACGACCGCTATATGTTTTATTATTGTTCTATACAGATATTAAAGTATTAAACAGAATACAACTTTTTTGCCTTGACTAAGTAGAAATATATTCGTTCCGTGCATGAGCTTTACTTCAGGAACTTTCCATAATTACGACACACTATTATTTTAATATAATTGGATGGATATAATAAGTCTATGGTTTGTAAATATGGTTAACATTGTAAATTTTCAATCCAATTAAAAAATTTATTTACCTTAATTTACATGGCCCGACTGTCCGTCCGTGACTTTAATGACTTTTTTTCTTAAAATGCAAAATAAGGAAATTTACAATTATAGTTACCTCTATCCAGGGACACAATATATATATATATATATATATATATATATATATATATATATATATATATATATATATATATATATATATATATATATATATATAGTGTGTCCCTGGATAGAGGTAACTATAATTGTAAATTTCCTTATTTTGCATTTTAAGAAAAAAAGTCATTCTTTATAAGAAGCTTATTCTGAAAAGTATGTAGGTATATTTAAAACTTCTTAATAATGTAGCCAAAAATTTGGATTCACTAGTTTTATTTTTGGTAAACGACCCTTGTTTTTTATAATTTGGCGAAATGTTACTTAGAAGCGTTAATGAATATGAATAATAAGTTATTTATTCATAAAGTTATTGATTGGCCTGCTCTTTCAACTCCCATTCAAAAAACTTTTCTATTTTCCTTACTTTTTTTACAACTTTTTGTTTCATTTACATATCAATTAGTCTAGGGAAGCATTTATTATAAAGTTTTCATCCCTATGGTTTATAATGATATGGAAAAATAATTAAAGGAACGTCTAAACTTTACATTTTACTTTGGCAACAGAAAAGTTTTGTAGCAAGTAGACAAGACAGGAGAGCGTATCACTTTAAAATCATGTTTTTTTGTCAATTTTCTTTTGAACGGTTATTATGTTTTATGTATGATACGTACAAACAAGACATACATAGTAAAAATAAAATGAATTTTCATTTTATATAAACAAGTGCAAGCACATATAAGCAGCTGTTTATATTCACCAAAGTTAAGTGTCTCACTTCACCACTTTGATGGTGAATGCAAAAGAAACAAGTATTATATAGTTTATAATCGGTCACATCCATAACGGAATAGTCCGATTCTTCGGAAACGTTGCTACCACCACTAAGTCAGTTGAACCTGGCCTTATAATTTTATATAGGCCTTTTTTCTCCGAGCCAAATAGAGGAGTGTTAAAAATTTGATCGCTATGTGTGTCTCTCTGTGACATCGTAGCTCCTAAATGGATGAACTGATTTTCATGTTTTTTCTTTGAAAGATAATTTAATGGAGAATGTTCTTAAATATGTTTCAAGAAAATCGATTTGGAGAGAGCTAAAAGGAAAAAATTGCATTTACCTTTTTTTTAGTTGTTGTAAATTTTGCTTGTATATTATAATATTTCATTTAAGGATGTATGAGCATGACAACAATGTTTGATTTAAAGGCTCAAAATTTGTTTGTAATTAGTCTTTTACTCAAAGAAAGTATGGTTAAAATTTCAGCTTAGGTATCCGTGCAAATTTTTAAGAAAAAAGTCATTAAAAATCGATATAAAATACATTGGCTCTTATGGAGAAATCTCAAAAAACGACATATTTTGGAAGTTTTTGATAATTTTCATTTGAAATGAATTAAATTAAAAAAAAAAACTTTTTAATAGAAAGTAAACATATTAGCAATGAATTAGAAAAGATAAAAACTAAATGTCTCCGTCCATATAAGGGATGTAAGAGCAGGGTAATGAATATCGAAAGCTAAATAATTAAACAAAATTTTCAATTTTCGATATTTTGAAAATTAAGCCAGATATCGAAAAATTTTATTCTTACTTTTCGTCTTATATCGTCAAGTAATAATATAAATTTATCATCAAAATTGAAAATATCTATTTTTAAATTTGTGCCCCCACTACCATGCTCGTACATCCTTAAGGAATCTGAAATAAATTTTTTTTTTAAGTCCCATATAAAACTTTAATCTCTTTTTTGTTTGTTTTTTTTACCAAAAACAGATAAAAACGCACAACGTAAGAAAATCAACATGCTCATCGCATCTTATATTTATTTGTTTTAAATTTTATACAAATCATTCTGTATATGCATAGGCGTTCTCATTTTATGTATGCATCACACAACAGATAATAAGAACCCCCATGTCATTTTTATTAACAAGATATTTTTACATAAAAGTAACAAGTTTATTTTACGCGTTGTTGTATTAAAAACGGAAAAAAAAACATCCATTCAAAGTTACTACATATTATGTAAACAAGCAAACGAAAACGGAAATTACATGATTTTATATAAAAATAACAACAGAATAAGTCATTGACCGATATGCACGTTGAATACTCGGATCAACGGGATAATAAGTGTTACAATATGTAAATGAGTTCCCAAAAAGAAAAATCATACGTATTATTATTAATGATAATTTATTTTTATGCAATTAACTCCGAGACACGCTCATAGTAGTCAACGTATGGAAAGGGAGAGGGGACATATTTTTTTCCGGATACACTGATTTTAAAGCAATTTTGTTTTTTTGTTTTTAAAATGATGTTATCAATAACACTATTTTGGAGACCATTATTGGAGGCTATACTTTTGATGGTACTTAATTCTTTTTGAAGCTTTTCGTTCGAAATTGGAATACTGAGTGCTCGATATATCAAATATATAAGCAGTTGGCAGCTTATATACTTTGATGCGAATTTCGTTTTTTGTTTCCCAAAAGCGGATAAAGGTGGCCCAACAGTTATTCTAAAGAAACAGGATTCTATTAATAAGGTTGGTGATTTTATTTATAAAGAAAAAATACAAAGTTTAAAAGTGGACTCCACCAATAAATTCCAAATTGAAATAAAAAGTGTCTTGAGATCTCTGAGAGTATCTTTACCGACTCCGATAAATTTAGACTCACAGAAATGAATCCCAGAGCTTCGAAATTATACGGCCTCGCAAAAGTTCACAAAAAAGATACCCCTATAAGACCTGTAGTTTCATATACATCGATGTCCAGCACACAAAATTAGTAAACTAGTTAATTCTATTGTTCGGTAAACTGGACTGAATAGCAATATGCAGTTTAATTTATAACATCAATAAATCTGTCTAACTAACTCTATTTACGTGTTGTTATTATTATTATTTTTGAAAAAAATAAAAAACAAGCCTTAAGATATAAATTTTTTACTTGTTTTGAGTGACTCTCTCATCATTTAGAGGCATTACATTAATGAAGGTTTTTTCCAATCTCCTTTCCTTAATTATCCTTTACATTAATGCTAATACTGTTCATTTTATAGTAGCAGTAGCTTGCAGTGATGGATTTAGACCTAGGCCCGTGAGGCCTGGGCCTAGGGCGGCAGAATTTGAAGGGCGGCAAAATTTATGAAATGTCAAAATTTTAGAGTCACAAAAAAGTAAAGACAATCAATTATAAAAATTGGTTCAGAATAGTTTTTATAAAAAATTTTCGATAGAAAATATTATAATCCAATTCATTAATCTACTTCTCAATCTGTGTGGGTAAGATGTTAATTTTTTAATCGATCAATGATATTCTTTTTCGAGTAATGTTCTTTACTTTCTGTTCCTTTAGTGAGATTAATCTCACGTGTATGAAACATTTTGAAATTATTTAATCCAAATGACTTCTCAATTTGTTTTTAGCGTGAAATAAAAATACCGAAGATTTGTATGTCCCTGATTTAAAAAAAAAAGTATAGAGACAAAGAAAAAAGTTTTTTCTTTGTCTCAATATTTTCTTTTTATTCAGGTGTATTGAATATCGTTATAATTTTCATTTGAATGTGGACATTGCTCTCCGTATTTTTTTGAGTATTCCGGCTACAAATTGTTCAGGAAAAAGATTTTTTTCTACTCTTAAAAGGGTAAAAACCTATTTAATTTTCAAATGGGTTAATATTAAAAGAAATATGAATTATTTATCTGTCTAAAGTTTATACATATATTTATCTGTCTTGTTTATCAGTAATATTTAAAAAATTATATTTCAATAAATAAAGTTACTTTAAAATAAAAAACTGGATCAAAATTAATGAAATTCATTTTATCAAAAAGGGCGGCGGATCGAACGGGACCTAGGGCGGCAGCAAGCCTAAATCCGTCACTGGTAGCTTGGTAAGTCGATATATATTTAGACCAATAACCAAACAACACAAGATAAGTAATATTATCAATATTAATTCGTTCTTACTATAAAATATGAAATTCCCATACGGCTAGCTATGTGTATTTGATTTAGCATGATGGAAGAGAAATAGGTATTATGAATACAGACTATCCTTGCATTTGTTTTCGAAAGATTCGATCTTATGTTTTCGAAAATGTAAAATATGACTTGAATATATTGCATTTCCGGCGAAAAAATTAAGTTTACCCGCATATGTTTCATATTTTACAAGTGGGCACGTCTGAATGAGGGTCAATAGTAATTTTATACTAGTAAGTTTATGTGCACTAGTGTCAATGTAATTTAATTTAATTCAACTTATTCATTCTTTTTATTACTTATTGTTGTTGTTTACATTTAATCATGCACACGATATTTACATCATGGTCTATTCGACTAATTTTGATATATAATATGTTACACATTCGCAAACTAAATATTGACAAATATCTTGTCTTGTAATCTTCATTAAAGAGAATTGAAAAAAATACACTCGAACCAGGACTCGAACCCGGACTTCTTGGATTCATGTCAAGCGCCCTACCGGGTGGTCCGGGTTCGAGTCCTGGTTCGAGTGTATTTTTTTCAATTCTCTTTAATGAAGATTACTAGACAAGATATTTGTCAATATTTAGTTTACGAATGTGTTACATATTATATATCAAAATTAGTCGAATAGACTATGATGTAAATATCGTGTGCATGATTAAATGTAAACAACAACAATAAGTAATAATAATAAATAAGTGGATAAACAAATTTAAAAAAATTCATTGAGTTGAAAAAATTGCATTCGTGTCTAGAACTCGAATAGCCAAATTGGTAGGGCGCTTGACATGAATCCAAGAAGTCCGGGTTCGAGTCCTGGTTCGAGTGCATTTTTTTCAATTCTCTTTAATATTCATTCTTTCTTAAAACAATACAAACATTGTACCGGACATGTCCTATCAAGGGATAGGAAATAGGAAGAATGGGGTAGATATACCGCTATGGCTGTCTTAGCTAGGAACTATGACGGTAGTCAACTTTGTGCAAACCTAACGAAAAACCATAGAAAAGCATAGATTGGATAGACTTGATACTAAAGATCAAATGCCTCCCGAGTATCACTCATAGTGTTATTCACTTAGGATGTAGAATACAAATATAGTACGTAGATGATGTATATAAAATTTATAAACTGTCAATTACCAATATATTTTCTCAGTTGACAGATATGTGACAATATAAATAGTGCAGTGCCAGAAAGTTTTGACCTCAAATTTCTGTAATAGTGAATGCATTTATTTGGTCGAAGTAGGATTGTGTTTTTTATAGTATAAATTAAAAAGTTTACCCCCTTTTTCTGTGATCTTGAATTTCTATAAAAAAAAAAGTTAATCTATCTTAAGATCTTAAGATCTTTATGTACAGAAATCTCATAGAAGTGAAATAAATCATTTATCTATATACAAAAAAAAAAAAAAAAAAATGGAAAACGGTTGACCCTGCCGGTCATCCCTGTAACTTCCCGCTAAGTATTGACTCATAACGTGTTGGTGGCATTCGACACAGTTTTTGAAGCTTCATGAAGAATCTTTAAGTTTCAATTGATAGAAAAAAATTTTGAGGTTATTCCGAAAAAACGCTTTTTTGGGTTTTCTTTCGTCAACGATAACTCACCAACGAATCAACCGATTTTGACAGGACTGGTGGTGATCGACGTGGTTTTTTGATGTTGAGAGCTGATTAGTTTTTGGAATTGATCGATACAGCCGTTTAAAAGTTATTCAAAAAAACCACTTAAAAAAATTTTTTTTTTGCAGTTTTTTGAGATTTCTCGAAATCTATCGGGTCGAATCGGTCCAAAATCTAAGTTTGGTCAAGCCCTTTCGAATGGCACCAACCGCGATCAAATCGGACAAGCCGTTCAAAAGCTATGAGAATTTTACATACATCCACACACACACACACACACACACACACACACACACACACACACACACACACACACACACACACACATACAGCCATAAAGACATATTCGCGGAAGTAGTCAGGGAAGCTTCCTGACACCCTAAAACGTCGAGATCTGATGAAAACTCGATTTTGGCAAAACGGGGTGAAAACAATAAATTCCCTATTTTCTTAGCGGGAAGTTAAAAAAACACACAAAAAAAAACCGGAAATTCGCATCAGTGATTTTGGAACCAAGCGTTAACATCGTGAGAACCTATATCAGCCTCTTTAAATATTATAAACTGACGGTATAATTAATTCATTTGAACTTGAAATTGATTCAAAACTCGAACTACAAAATATTCTCTAAAAAGTATGAAACAAAAAGACATCATTATCTGAAATTGGTATAATAAGCAAAATAGTCATTACAATCGGGGGACCGTTCTGTGAAAAAGTCGAGAGACCTTTCTTGGTGGTCTCCCGGCGGCAAAGATGATTTTATTTATCATAACATATTAGATGAGAATATCACATCTTTATCTCTGTTTGAAACTTCTTGTTTCATTCTTTTCAGAGCGTGGTTTTGTGGTAGTCGGGGTTTTAGGTTTTTTTATGATTTAATCGAAGGCCTGCAAAACAATAAGTGATATAATTTTTCAAACTTAAGATTATAAATTCAAACATCGTTCTATTTCATGTGGTTTTACGTTAGAACCAATGTTGAGAGCGTATGACTTTAATCGAATATCTAAAACTTTTTTTGAGCCTAAAAAGGAATACAAAATAATTAAAACTGTATATAATAAGTCCTTATTGAGTTACTTCCTCCTAAATGTATTCAAAAAACAAGTGAAAACAAACAATTGACTTAGTTAATTGTTGAAATACCATGCATAGTCAGTGTTGATTTCTTTATCACATTACACATACAAACATGTGACACACACATACATAACTGATAATTAATCAAGTATAGTACATATTATAAAATTTCCGCCTAATTGGCGCCCTCACGGGTAAACAGTGATGTTTACGAAAAAATGTTCCACACAAAAGTTGTTTAATTTTCGATAAGGAACATTTTTTACATTTAAACTTTTGTTCTATCTCTAACGGTTTACAAGATGGGTCCTACGGACCCAAGACCCAATTGACCTATGATGCTCATTTACGAACTTAACCTCACTTTTTACGTCCTGAGTACGCTGTAATTTCAGCTCGATATCTTTTTTCGTTTTTGAGTTATCGTGTCCACAGACGGACGGACGGACAACCGGAAATGGACTATTTAGGTGATTTTATGAACACCTATGACAAAATTGTTTTCCTAGCATCATTATTTTTAAGCGTTACAAACTTGGGACTAAACTTAATATACTATGTATATTTCATATATACATGGTATAACAAACTATCTGCTTGGGTTTAACATTTAAGGACGCTCAGTATAAACAAAATAACCATTGGTATAATAATTCATTCATTGATCCTTAAAATATCAATTTAATTGAAATTCTCAATCAAATAGTTTGATATTAATTTATTGTTTCGGATTTATGTTGTGTATATTTGTAATATAGTCATGTAATACATGTGTAATATATGCTATGATGATGAAATACGTAATGTAATTTACTTTATTTGACTTTCGAACATAACTTTTATTCAATTTAGACAAAAGTTCTGTTTTAATACAATAATATGAACATTGTTATTTTTAAATTTATTTTCTATTAGTTTTAATAATTGTATCTTATACGATATCCTCTTTCAAAATAATAGCAAAGTAAAAAAACGAGTGAAAAGAAACATTTGACTGAGTTAATTGTTGAAATACCATGTAAAAACAATGTTTCTTTTTAACGTCATGTAACTAAAGAAAGATAGCCACCCACAGTCTTGTATATATAAGACGATTGTGGTGTCGCACATTCATAACTGATATTCGCATTTAATACATACCATAATGGTATAACCTAACCACGAACTTTCACGAGTAAACAGTAATGTTTACGAAAAAAAAAATTTTAACAAAAGTTGTTTATTTTTTTATAAGGAACATTTTTTTTTACGTTTAATTCTA
Source organism: Chrysoperla carnea (assembly GCF_905475395.1). Lineage (NCBI taxonomy): Eukaryota > Metazoa > Arthropoda > Insecta > Neuroptera > Chrysopidae > Chrysoperla > Chrysoperla carnea. Next base: position 6,657,514 of record NC_058337.1, read on the forward strand.
GCTCTAACAACTTACAAAGTACATTGCCTGTGGGTTCGATTCCCGCCGTCGCAACAAAATTAATTTAATTAATAGTTGTGATGGGCTTGTGAAGTGCATGGTATATGCATGAAGGAAGTGCACTCAGCCTCTGAAATTGAGGAGCTGATAAATGAAATTTTCAGCTGAAAGGTAGTAAAACACATATATGGTATCACAATGGGCTCTCTATGCTAAGTGTGTCTTTCGTGGACAGGCAATATAACCTAACGGTTTACAAGATAGGTTCTATGAGCCTATGCCCCTATTGATCTATGTTGCTCATTTAAGAACTCAATCTTCCGAATTTCATCTTGTTATCTCTTTTCGTTTTTGAATTATCGTGCTTACAGACAGAAAGACGGAAAGGCATCCGAAAATGGACTAATAAGATGATTTTATGAACACCTATAGCAAAATTTTGATGGTAGGATCAATATGGAACTAAACTTAGTACAAAATTTCACATTTATAAGGTAGAAAAACATTTCTTCGTCTCAGTTCACGCGATGAAAGATACCCTAAGAGTAGTTAATGTGTAATGTATCAAAAGTTGATGGTGATTTTAAATAGATGGTTTATAAAGCTATACTTTGAAAGAAAACAAATAAATGTAATAATTTTAAAACATAAATTTTTCTTAATAGGCTAGTTAGGTAAAGTATTTATGTTTAGTGTGAAAATCTGTTACACTTCAAGTCAGGTTGCAAAATGAAATTAAAATAGCCAATATATTTGAGTAAGCTAATCTAATCATTTTGCAAACCTATTTTGAACATTTTAATTTTTGTTATCGCACTTTTTGCCCACTCTGTATAAACAATGGTACCCTCTAGTGTACCATATAGGACCAAACATAGACTCATAAACAAATTACCACTTTTTTCGTTGCTCTGTCGGATAAAAATACAATAAATACATTTTTCAGCATAAAGTTAAAACATACCTCTTATAATACGAATACTTATTGTAAGTGAAATTTCTGAATTGCTATTGAAGTACAATCGTCTTTAACATGACTACAATTATTCTCAATTACAAAATACAATTTATGTAGTAAGTGTAATAGGGAGTAGAAATGGGGTTTTATTTGTTGTTTAAAACAGACAAGAAAATTATTATTGTTGTTGAATGCAAGTGTTCAAATAATATCTGTATTTAATTAATTAAGTTGAAATAGTTTTGTTTCTGCATGCATACGGGGCTTTAATTATTACACGGCTATCAAATTTAAGTTCTATAATCTATGTTTCTTTAATTCATATTATAAAAAAATATTTGTTGTAAATGCTATAAAACATGTATACACAGATATATAAATTCTACTGAGCATTTTTTTATCCTTTCGCGGGGTGCTAATTATGTTGAAAGGTGGGAGAATTATAAGGCTTACAAATGATAAACAGAACCATACAAATGATCGATAGAATTACTTTTTAAATCCAAGTTATGCTCATAATATTACACCCTAAAAACAAGTGATATTCGTTGTGTGTGTAGTCATGGTAGGGACAATAAAATCGATGCCAGCGCTTCCAGTGAAAAATTTTATAGTTAAAGGGGGCTGTTATGACTAATTTGCAATTCTTTACATGTTAATGTTATAGAAATGTCAAATTAAAATTATTGAAAAACACGAATTAATTAAACTTAATGCATTAAAAATTGTGAAAATAATAAATCAAATTGCACAAATATTATTTTTCAAATGTGAATTATCATAATTATTTATTTAAATTTGTGAGACAATAATATTTAATTTTCTATGTAAGTCTTAAATGCAATCCATACAATTATATATGCATCCATACAATTCTATAATTAAAATAGTGTATCGTTACGGAAAATGGAAACGAAACTCACGCACGGAGCGAATAATTAATTAATCGTAAAGTAAGGTTAAAAATCAACTAACGGAATTGACAGACCAACATAATAATATTAATAAAACAACAATTGACAAAAATTCAGATGATTATTCAAAGTCACTATTCGAAGCTAAAGAGGCGTATGTTTCCGAAACAAAAATTGAAAAAACAAGAAAGCACAAAAAAAAAACTCGAGCAAGGAGATAGAAAAAATAATCGAAGTGGAGCTATGAATAAAGTTGATGGTAATTTAAAGGCGACGATGTGATAATCACCAATCAAACTCTAGAAACTGATTATCAGCGGCAAAAGCCTAATAAGAAACGTCAAATTGCAATAGAGAATAAGGACATAAACGAAAATGATTTCCTAGCATCTGAGCGTAACATATAGATGTATGTTGGACGTGTTCAACAAACGCTTTCCATCAAATTTAGAGTGCGAAGCATTAAATAACTGTCCCGATAGCCAAAACTGGAGTTTCATGGTCGATTCTTCAGATCATTTCAGAAGAACTTTATAATCCTAACAATTGGCCCAGAAACGCAAACAGTAAACGTTTCTTTTTTCGTAAAAAATGGGAAACATTTAAACAATCAATTATCAATAAAAGCTCAAATGAAAATTATTCATCAAAACTATCAATGGCTATTTGTTTGAAAATTTAAACGTATCGTTTTAAATCGAAAAGTCAAGGTTCTTAGAGCTAAAGCTCGAAAGGTGGTTATTTCCGGGCACATGTTTAATATATTAAATGTTTGTTTTGGTTTAGTCTACCAGCTCTTTTAATATTATCCATTAATTTTTAAGGACTCGGTATACTGGCAGCATATATAAAAAATAGTAATTAAACCATAAAAGCTTTCTTGAAAAAGTAGATGAAAATTAAAAGCTCTGGTGTGTAATTAGGTACAGGTTATGTAATATTATTTTGTAAGTAGACAGTTAAATGGTTTAGATGAATACATTTTCCCATATTATATATTTTTTTATTTAAATGCTTTTTAGAAAAGCAAAATAGTTATAAAAAAGCTGAAAACGATTTTTTAATACGAGCATAAATATACAGCTTATGAACTAAACCAACTGGTCTACAATAACTAACATTTATATGTAATTTTAATATATATTTTTTTTAAATCTCTACACAATCTTTAATAAAGTGTTCTAGAGACTGTTCCCATCCAAACAAGCCATTTATTTATTCAAATTACGACTTTTATCTAAATATTATATGAAATCCGATAAATACCTAAACCTGTTCCTCATAATTATTCAAATTGTTCACATAATCAAATAAATAAAGAAATAAATAAAACTTAATTAAGCCAAATTAGTGAAGTTCAGAAACTGAAGCTTTTCCTTGTTTTTAAATAATTCTTACAATTGGCTGCTTTCAATAAAAATATTACAAGAATAATATATCAATTTTATAATAAAATAAAGTCTTGTCCGATGTTTCGGACCGTTTATTGAAGTTGGTATCTTTCAACCACACTTGTTTAATTGATGAATTAATTTACTAATTTTTTTTCATTGCTTTAATAATTAGATATTTTATTTTTTAAATTGTTTTATATGTTTTTTAAAAACTGATTTTTTTATTTTCGTACAAAATAATTTTTGGTAATTTAAAAACTTTAAAAACTAACTGCTATATTTGTTCATCCCTTAGACAATTTTTATACAGCATAAACTTTTTTTAAATATATATCTCATTATTCATTCTATAGATATATGAATGAATGAACTAAAATTAAACCTTAATAGTTCTTCATGATCTCTTGCTGATATATTTGTAGGGCTGTGGTCGGATTCTTCCGCGGTAACCAACCGGCTTGGAAGGTATGTTTTTACAGAACTTCCATATGAACCACTAAACAATTCTCAAGCAAAGCTGCGACTAATTAAAAAAAAAATACGTCCTCTACTTGCAAATTCTATGGAAAAGATCACCTAAGACAAACTAAAAACAAATTCAATGCAAATATGAATAAACTTGTTCTTTTAAAACGGGATGCTTAAGGATGTATGAGCATGGTAGTGGGGGCACAAATTTAAAAATAGATATTTTCAATTTTGATGATAAATTTATATTATTACTTGACGATATAAGACGAAAAGTAAGAATAAAAATTTTCGATATCTGGCTTAATTTTCAAAATATCGAAAATTGAAAATTTTGTTTAATTATTTAGCTTTCGATATTTCGAAAACCAAGACACATATCGAAAAATTTTATTCCTATTTTTCGTCTACATTCATGAAGTTATAACAAAATTCATCATCAAAGTTGAAAATAAGTTAAAAATAATTTCAACCCTTAATCTACCCTGCTCTTACATCCCTTATATGGACGGTGACACTTAGTTTTTTTCTTTTCTAATTCATTGCTAATATGTTTACTTTCTATTAAACAGTTTTTTTTTAAATTTGTTTTCATTCATTCCAAATGAAAATTATCAAAAACTTCCAAAATATGTCGTTTTTTGAGATTCCTCCATAAGAGCCAATGTATTTTATATCGATTTTTAATGACTTTTTTCTTAAAAATTTGCACGGATACCTAAGCTGAAATTTTAACCACATATTCTTTGAGTAAAAGACTACCTACAAACAAATTTTGAGCCTTTAAATCAAACATTTTTGTCATGCTCATACATCCTTAACTAACTAACTAACCTACACAAATATTTAACAATGATTTATTAAAAATGTATTCTATTTTTTGTTAATAAAATTATTTTTATACAAAAATATTTAACAAATATTCATTAAAAACAAAATGTATTGTATTTTTTAGTAATAAATAAACTTATTTTAACTGACTTCTAACAAAAAAGGGAGAGGTTCTTGATTCGACTGTATTATTTTTTGTTGGTTTGTTACCTCAGAAATTTTGACTTGGTGAACGATTGATTTTGATGATTCTTTTTCTATTTGAAAGCTGGTGCTTCCCGTGTGGTTCGATTTCAATTTGGTCCTGTTCTGACAATGGCATCTATGAGAAAACCATATAAGTACTAAATTTGCATTAGGTATGTGAGCGAAAAATAAACGAATAACTCAATATTCCGCCAACCAATTTCGATTATTCATTTTTAGTGACAAATTAGTTATTGTACTTCAGATTCATTTAAAATTAAAAAATTAAAAAAATTTTAACAAAAAAACCGAATTCAAAAAGTACAAAAATTAAAATGTACTAAATACTAGCTAAAAGTATAACTTTTTAATGGCTCGCGAATGGTATCATATAAAATATATATTTCTAAAATAAAATTATACTTCAATTATTGACAAATATTTTTTATTTAATTGTTCCTCAACAAACGTTTATTTCTTTAAAACATCAGGTTGTAAACAATGATCCATGTTATTATCCGCTGTGAAAATATTCAAGTCATTTTTTATTTTAAATTTATGAGAAATACAACAAAACCCATCTTTATTAATTTGTAAATCAAACCAACGACGATGACATACATTACATGCTTCAAAATTCAAATTCTTTTGAGCAAGATATAATTCTTCTTAATCTTGTTTTCGTCGTTTCCGATCATCACCCATTAATGATCGATTACGATCATTCTCTTTACGACCCGTCGACGTACGACGTCGTGTCATTAAATTGCTTTAATAAAAATTAATTAATAACTTTAAAATTATAATAACTATATTTAAAATTTTTTATTACTTGTATTAATATCACTTAATTTTTTTAGTTATTCTACTGTAGCACTGCAAAAACTAATTGTTTATGTTTTTTGTATTTTCATTATGACGTTTTTTAATATTTGAAAGAATCTACAGATGGCCACTCAATTAAAATTAATATTAAATGTAGCCAATTATATATTAGTATTAATTGTAGCTCATAGATGGTGCCACTGTCTCTGCATATATATTGATATATACATTGTAATAAATAAAAAATACAGTTGTTTTTTATTATTTATTATTTATATAATTTTTTCTAAAAATAATGATTGATAACACATCTAGACATAAATATGGAACTACATTTCATTTCATGTCTAAATCTTTTGTATGTTTTTTTTTTTTTTTTTTTTTTTAAAGTTTACCACCTAAAAGTTACATTTTAACCTAATAAAAACAAAAGATAACATAATTTAGTTTTAATAGTTATTTTTGGAGTCGGTGTTAGTCAAGGAAACAACTGTGACAGAACAGTTTGCTACATTAACTTGGCTGACACCGACTCCAAAAATAACAATAATTATATTATATTACATACCTACATTATATTATCGTAATGTTTTTACTTTTTTGAAGTCGATTTATTTTTTGTTAAAAGTTTTTTTATTATAATAAAAATTTGAAATATTTATTTAACTTCAATGTTTATAATTTCAAATACCTGTTACAATTAGACCTCTCCTGGTGTGACAATTGTAACAGTCAAAATCACATCAAGTTCATAATTATTAAGGTTGCATATTTTTGAAATGATCATACTGTATAATTTTTATTCACGTACTAAATTAGCACTAAATATGATTGAATATATGATTACTGTGTTCTAAAATTGTTATGCTGACTTACTAGACTTTGTGCAACAAAAATTTGTTTGGAAAAATAATGTTTTAAATAGCTTTATGAAGACTCCATAACATCTGAATAACGGAAAATCAACTGGAAATAAAAATTTTATTTTCATTGCTTTATCGGTCTGTTTGTATTACATAATCACACATCAAAACACGGAAGTGAATTCATAAAAAATTTAGTTATATTTTATGAGAATTGTGTTAAAATAACTGTAACAACGAGATAAAAATAATAAAAATAAATGCACGATGTGATTTGTTATCCATTTTTTTTGAATTAAATTGATTGTTTTTTTTTTTATACCATGTATATATGAAATATACATAGTATATTAAGTTTAGTCCAAAGTTTGTACCGCCTAAAAATATTCATGCTACGAAAAAAATTTTGGTATAGGTGTTCATAGAATCATCTAATTAGTCCATTTCCGGTTGTCCGTCCGTCCGTCCGTCTGTGGACACGATAACTCAAAAACGAAAAGAGATATCAAGATGAAATTTTTATAGCGTACTCAGGACCTAAAAACTGAGGTCAAGTTCGTAAATGAGCAATATGGGTCAATTGGGTCTTGGGTCCGTAGGACCCATCTTGTAAACCGTTAGAGATAGAACAAAAGTTTAAATGTAAAAAATGTTCTTTATAAAAAAATAAACAACTTTTGTTTGAAACATTTTTTTGTAAACATCACTGGTTACCCACGAGGGCGCTTATTAGGTGAAAATTTTATAGTATGCATTAATATGGGAATATCAGTGTGTGTGTAGCTATTTAAAAGTGGATATCTTTTTTTATTAACGTGAAGTCAAAAAACAAACGACTGTTTCATCAACACTGTCTATACATGGTATTTCAACAATTAACTCAGTCAATTGTTTGTTTTCACTTGTTTAGTATTTAAATTCTGTAAGTATGTACAATAGTCGACGACGAGTACTCAAAACACCAAAGAGTGCTAATTCCTACAAGCCTGTTTATATAATCGAAGCTGAGCCAACTTGATTTCCAAGCCTTAAATGGGCAAGTTGATAAATTGAGGCTTGGTTTTCTTGATCAAGAGTAAAATGTAGGAAACGAAATCGAAAACTCAGTTCAACCCAGGAAAAAACTCCGTGTCGGTAGATTTTGATTGGAGCTGGTGGACAGTGTATGTCTGAGTGTTCTCAAAAAAATCATATTCTTGAGAACTTGCGCTTCCCCTACTTCCGGACACCACATCCTCTTTATTTTACATCTCACAAAGCTATTGGATTTTAGATTTTGAACGATTCTAAGCATTTTTTGAAAACTGACATTTTTTACCTAACCTAACTGTTTTCGAGATTTCAGCAGTTGGAAAGATTTTAATTTACCTCACTGTTTCTAAGATATAAGCATTTGTAACAATAAAAATGAGTGTTTTCGCCGAAAACAAGTTATTGACGAAAGTCATTTGATATTATATTTTGGAATATTCAAAACAGTTTTTGAATCGTGACATTTTTTACTTAATCTTGCGTTTTCGATATCTAAGCGTTTGAAAAATGCTTATTAATTAGCTGAAAAATATATATTATTTTATGTATAGCTGAAACTGAGACTAAAATTTTTCGAACGCGGTTTTTCAAATACTTTTTTCAAACAGTATATATGGAAAACGGAGAAGTAAAGTAAAAAATCCCAAGAGTCAAGAGAACTATTTGGAATATTCCAAAATATAATATCAAATGATTTTAAAATCAACTTTTTAACCAAAACCACAAGATAATCTTTATTTTCATCAAGAACTAGTTTTCGGCGAAAGTCTGAAAGTCTTTCAAATGCTGATATCTTGAAAACAGTGAGGTAAGTAAAAAATGCCAGGAAACAAAAGGTGTATAAAATAGTCCAAAATATAAAATCATATTATTTTCAAATCAAATTTTTGACCATAACCACAAAATATTCTTAGAGTTTGTCAATAACGAATTTTCAGCAAAAACCCGTACTTTGTTTTTCTTATGCCAGAAAAACATATCGAAATATCGAAAACGGCCAGGTTTTTTGAAAATTATCAAAAGTCAAGTAATGGTAGTAGAGTTGGTGACAGTCTTTAAGTCATCATTTAAGCAAGGTTGCGAACACATTTTATCGATAATACTGACCCAATACGGGAGTATCTATTGGTCTGGCCCAACTCGTAAGCGTTGCAGGGTCCAAAATATCGCAAAAAAACATTTTTATTGTAAAATCTTACCCAAGACGAAACTTATTTTTAACAGTAAATAATGTCAAAAAAACGAAAAAATGAAAGTCTTTCTTCGAAAAATATTGCAAAATGCGAATTAACCAAGAGCTTGAAGTTTTCCCAGGTGTTATTTCAAATATAATTTTTAAATTTACAAATTGGCCAGGGTTGGTTGAGCTGACGATGATTTTTCGTTTGCTTACTATGCCAACTATCTGCTGACCAAATCTCAACCATGGTCAACTTGTAAATTTTAAAATAATGCTTGAAAAATGTCCAACATCTGGGGGAAGACGCACTTTACAAAATTTCTCGAATGGAAGTTTTACATTTTTCGTGGTAAAATATATGGTAAAATTGTACATTAAAAATTTGTTACGACATTTCGGACCTAGTGGTCGGACCCTGAAACGCATACGGCTTGGAATAACAATAGTTGACTCACGTATTGCTTCAGCAATCCCTTACCGTAACCGTAACTGTAAATTTGAATATCAATAGTTTATATAAAGGATATTTCAAGCTGTTGATTCGCTCCGTGCGTGAGTTTCGTTTCCATGGTAACGATACACTATTTTAATTATAGAATTGTATGGATGCATATATAATTGTATGGATTGCATTGATGACTTACAATGAAAATTTAATATTATTGTCTCACAAATTTAAATAAATAATTATGATAATTTACATTTGAAAAATAATATTTGTGCAATTTGATTTCTTATTTTCACAATTTTTAATGCATTAAGTTTAATTAATTCGTGTTTTACAATAATTTTAATTTGACATTTCTATTACATTAACATGTAAAGAATTGCAAATTAGTCATAACAGCCCCCTTTAACTCCAAAATTTTTCACTTAAAGCGCTGGCATCGATTTTATTGTCCCTTCCATGACTACGCACACAACGAATTGGTGTTTTAGACCGAATATTATTAAATTAATTAAAATATAGAAACAAAAATAAATAAATAAATAAATGTTATCATCCATCATTTTTAAATAAAACTAAAATAAATTTTTCGTTGATTAATTGGATATTATTTTATTCTTCATCAAGCATATTATAAAAATAAGACAAAAAAATTTTATAAATTTAACGAATTTTTTATCATTAAAATTGGAGCAAACAATTTTTTATTTATAAAACACTGTTTACAACCAACCATTGCATTCAAATTATTTTTTATAAACTAACAACACGTGTTTATTGTGTTGCAATATAAAACTTTTCTAATTATTTATGTATCATGGCAACAAACAGCTAACAAATTTATTTAATAATTAAAAGTTAAAAAAGAAGAAATTTTTTTAAATAAATTAAATCAAAACAGCAAAACAAATTTTAAATATTTTCTGTTTTTTTCCATTCATTATGGATTAAACTTAAATTTTGGATATCTAATCGTAAATTGACTTTTTTATTAATTTTAGTCCAAATCATTTGGCTTATATTCTATTTACTCTAAAAATTTTCTTTATCTAAAATGACTCTTTTAACAAAAGCAAAACTGTCATTGTGTGCCAAAATGATGTGCTGGTAAAGCTGTTTTATTATACTTCAAGATTTTGTTATTTTTATAGTCGTTTTTGATGTTATTTTATTCGCGATTCAAAATACTGTTTTGTTTGTTCTACAAACAATAAATTTGTATACGATATACTATACAGGCCGTTTTTGTACCATCTAGGCATATTCATGTCTGTAGTATGACTGAATACATCCGTTTAGTAATGCATCTAAGCGAGATGTATTATATAAAACAAAGATATATACAGGCCGTTTAAGTACCATCTAGGCATATACATGTCTGTAGTATGACTGAATACATCCGTTTAGTAATGCATCTAAGCGAGATGTATTATATGTGCAGCGAATGTGCACGAACGTACGTACCCACACACACAAACAAGTGCACACAAAGACACATACACACATACACACATACACCGCCTTATATCAAGGATTGACGCTTGGCTGAACCGGAGTTACGGCGAGGTCAACTATTATCTAACGCAGATGTTATCAGGACACGGATGTTTCCGGGAGTATCTTCACCGCTTCAAGCACGATGATTCCCCTGAGTGCCCGTCCTTTCCAAGAGTCACTGAAGATGCGGAGCACGTTTTCTTTGTGTGTCCTCGTTTCAATCCACTGCGTGATGAGTTAGAGAGGATCCTGAACCAGAGAATCCAACCAGATAGTAGAAGCAATGCTGTCTTCAATAGCTGCCTGGAACGCCACAAGCACTTTTGCCACAGAAGTCCTTACAGAGCTGCGTTCCATTGAAAGAAGGAGAGAGAAAGACAGAAACTAGAAGGAAGGTAAAATAACACCTAACAAGAAGGAAGAGCGACAGCTAAAAAAAAAAACATACACACATACACACACACACACACTCACACACATATTTCTTCTCCAAACTGGTGTTATTGCCTTGTCCTATCGTGTATCATGTATGTTACAATATACGTAATATGTTACAAATTTCTATTTCGAAAATCGGACCCATTACAATAACTTCCTATACTTGGAAGCTAATAATTTAAGAGATAAAATACACATTTGGTTTTAATTTTAAAAACTTTAAATATAATATGAAAATTTCTCAAATGTGAAATAGTCATTCAACAACCTTTATTGATAATTAACTTTTCCAAAGCATGTTTATTTATATAAAATAATATTTTCCTCTGAACTACTCGTATAAGTTTATAGAAACTATTATAAAACCATTTGAAAAACTTTATTAACAACTTTATAATTGCTATAAGTACATGATGTACATGATGTTACAGTCAAGTCACGTACCAAACATTTTAAAATCACCGTGAAAATAGCACCCTCAAAGGCAAATATTCATAAAATTTTATTGTATTCCTTTGTCTATCATTTTTCCATCGAAAATTTTCGTTTGTCCATCTTCTAACTGAAATTATAACAAGTGAAAACAAACAATTGACTGAGTTAACTGTTGAAATACCATGCATAGTCAGTGTTGATTTCTTTATCACATTACATATACTAACATGTGACACATACATAACTGATAATCAAGTATAGTACATATTATAAAATTTCCGCCTAATTGGCGCCCTCACGGGTAAACAGTGATGTTTACGAAAAAATGTTTCAAACAAAAGTTGTTTAATTTTTGATAAGAAACATTTTTTACATTTAAACTTTTGTTCTACCTCTAACGGTTTACAAGATGGGTAAACCCAAGACCCAATTGACCTATGATGCTCATTTACGAACTTGACCTCACTTTTTACGTCCTGAGTACGCTGTACAGCTCGATATCTTTTTTCGTTTTTGAGTTATCGTGTCCACAGACGGACGGACAACCGGAAATGGACTAATTAGGTGATTTTATGAACACCTATGGCAAAATTATTTTCCTAGCATCATTTTTAAGCGGTACAAACTTGGGACTAAACTTAATATACTATGTATATTTCATATATACATGGTATAATTAAGAAGTAAAAAAAACGATTGACTAGAGTTAATTGTTGAAATACCATGTAAAGACAGTATTGATTACGCAATCGTTTACGTCATACAAGTAAAGAAAGATAGCCAAACATACATACAAACATGTCACACACACTTAACTGATTTTCACATATAATACATATAATACACACGATATAATTTGCGCTCTCGCGGTTAAACAGTGATGTTTACGAAAAAATGTTTCAACCAAAAGTTGTTTACTTTTTTATAAGGAACATTTTTTAAACCATGTATATATGAAATAGACATAGTATATTAAGTTTAGTCCCAAGTTTGTAACGCTTAAAAATAATGATGCTAGGAAAAAAATTTTGTCATAGGTATTCATAAAACCACCTAATTAGTCCATTTCCGGTTGTCCGTCCGTCCGTCCGTCCGTCCGTCCGTCTGTGGACACGATAACTCAAAAACGAAAAAAGATATCGGGTTGAAATTTTTACAGCGTACTCATTGCGTAAAAAGTGAGGTCAAGTTCGTAAATGAGCATCATAGGTCAATTGGGTCTTGGGTCCGTAGGACCCATCTGGTAAACCGTTAGAGATAGAACAAAAGTTGAAATGTAAAAAATGTTCCTTATCAAAAATTAAACAACTTTTGAAACATTTTTTCGTAAACATCACTGTTTACCCGTGAGTCCGCCATGTAGGCGGAATTTTTATAATATGTACTATACTTGATTATCAGTTATGTATGTGTCACATGTTTGTATATGTAACGTGATAAAGAAATCAACACTGACTATGCATGGTATTTCAACAATGAACTCAGTCAATTGTTTGTTTTCACTTGTCATATTTAAATTTTTGTTCTACCTCTAAAGGTTTACAAGATGGATCCTACGGCCCCAAGACCCAATTGACCTATGTTGCCCATTTACAAACTCGACCTCACTTTTAATATCCTGAGCCCGCTGTTAAAAATTTCAAATTGAAATGCTGTAAAAATATCAACATTTTTCGAGTTATCGTGTTGACAGACAATCGAAAATGGACTAATTAGGTGATTTTATGAACACCTGTACTAAAATTTTGTTCGTAGCGTCAATATTTTTAAGCGTTACAAACTCAGGAGCAAACTAAGCATACATTCATATATTTCATATACATGGTATTTTTAAAAACTTTTACATGAGCACCCCAGATGAAAAAAGTTTGTAAAGTTCAGATTTGTCCACGTTTGTCCATCTAAAATGTTTGTTGGATTTTTGTTGCAAACCCGAACAAACGTGAACAAATCGTTTTCAAACGAATGATATTCGCATTTTATAAAAACTTGCGTCTGAATTATTCCATAACTTTTAATAAAAGGAAATGCTTAGAAACTAAAATTTTGGGTGGCCAAATGTAGACAAATGATAGATAAACGAATCCAATCGACATTTGATAAACTCGCATTGGGGGGGGGGGTGCTTTTTTCATGGGGATTTATTTAAATCTGCAAAATATTTAAATGATATACTAGTAAAACGCGATAAGCGCACCATTTTAAATTCTGTTTTTCTAATAGTTCCTGATATACTCGCTTAATGAATACTGCATTCGAATGTACACATGGAAAATAGTAAGGTTGCAAATGATAAATTCGTTTTAAGCAGTGCCGGATTAAGCCCATCGGGGGCCCTAGGCCAATAAAATTTTGGGACCCCCCTTTTTTGAATAATTGTCAAATTAAGCGTTGTTTGTGTATTCATAGCATTCGTGCAGCCTATTCATATCATTCCAAGGTTATAAACGAAATTAAATGAAAAAAATAATTTATTTCTGTTAAATTATATATTTTCTGATTTCAAATAATTAACAATAAATAACAAGAACCTACCTTTTTTCAACAAACCCGTGCTTATCAATATGAATTACACGCAGAACCACAAATTCACATAAAACAACATCTTGATTTGTCACTCATTGTAAAAAACATTCTTTTTTATCGAGAAAACCGACCAAATTTGTTTTGCAAAACGACAAAGCACCAAATAGATTTGGGACGTTAAAAACACTGAATCTAATCGGTTTGTTTATATAAACAAGCTCGAGTTTTTAAGCGCTTTGTCGGGTCTAGCACGACAAAGATAATATTCACTTTCATGATAATATGTATTTTGAGTTTCAAAATACATATTATCATGAAATAAATTGGTTGAAAAGAAATTTTTTTTTTCGAAATTTGAAAAAAAAGTAACTTGAAATTGAAAATTTTTGTTAAAAAGTAATCATATCAGATTTTCGTGGGGGCCCCTGCCCGCCGGGGGCCCTTGGCCATGGCCTAGTCCGGCCTAATGGGTAATCCAGCAATGGTTTTAAGTGATAAAATACATAAATATTGGTATAAAATCTGTGAATAGCCAAGTTAGATTATGGAAAATTACTTGAAAAAATGAAAATGAAATTCACGCATTTTTCACACTAATTTTTTGAATACAATGAAATATGCGAGGCATACTTAATGTGTCTAATGTCCTTCTGACGGTCTATTTTGATAGTTTGAAGATATATATTTCAAAAAAATTTTTTTGGAATAACATACTAAAATTGTGTATTCTTGCATAGGTTAAGTTAGATTATAATGGCTATCCACCAAGGGAACACTTAGGTTATAGAGCCCATTGTAATACCATATATTTCCGCTGATAATTTCATTTATCAGCTCCCCAATTTCAGAGACTGAGTGCACCTCCTTCATGAATTTACCATGCACTACACACCAGCCCATCGCAACTATTAATTCAATTAATTTTTGTTGCGACGGCGGGAATTGAACCCGTTATCCTAAGCATACCGCGGACGGAATTGGTTACGCCTTAACATGAAAACATTTTTTAATTTAATTTTTAAATAATATAACTTAACTTTGATGGATCTAACCGGTCGCGGTTCAATGGTAGAGCGAGTACAGGCGCAATCGCTTTTAACCGTTTGACTACTGACTGGGGAGTTGCGGGCTCGGATCCAGGCAGCGGCAGTCTGGTCAATTTTAATCAATAGGTTACACTATCAAATTGATCACACTGTCGACGCTTGGATAAAAACCAAGTAAGCGACTGCACCCACATAATCATAATCATAAATTTAATTGTATATATGGAGGTAGTTTAAAATATATACAGATTAAAAATAATGATGTGGGTGGCCTCTATTATAGTTGGATGTCTGAAAAACTGAGATTAAACCTCTATTATTATTTTTATTACTATCTACAGTATTTTCTTCCGAAATTGTTTTAATAAGTAAAATGGTCATTACAGTCGGGGCACCTCTTTTCTGTCCTGAGGTCCTTCGATTGTAATGACCATTTTACTTATCATAACAATTTAAGATGAAAATATTTTCTTGTTTTCATACTTTTAAGAGCGCAATTCTGCAATCGTCTAGGTTTTAGTTTTTGAACTTTATTATACCATGTATATATGAAATATACATAGTATATTAAGTTTAGTCCCAAGTTTGTAACGCTTAAAAATAATGATTCTAGGAAAAAAATTTTGTCATAGGTGTTCATAAAATCACCTAATTAGTCCATTTTCGATTGTCCGTCCGTCCGTCCGTCTGTGGACACGATAACTCAAAAACGAAAAAAGATATCGAGCTGAAATTTTTACAGCGTACTCAGGACGTAAAAAGTGAGGTCAAGTTCGTAAATGAGTATCAAAGGTCAATTGGGTCTTGGGTCCGTAGGACCCATCTTGTAAAACGTTAGAGATAGAACAAAAGTTTAAATGTAAAAAATGTTCCTTATCAAAAATTAAACAACTTTTGTTTGAAACATTTTTTCGTAAACATCACTGTTTACCCGTGAGGGCACCAATTAGGCGGGAATTCTATAATATGTACTATACTTGATTATCAGTTATGTATGTGTCACATGCTTGTATGTGTAATGTGATAAAGAAATCAACACTGACTATGCATGGTATTTCAACAACTAACTCAGTCAATTGTTTGTTTTCACTTGTTTTATTTTAAATCACCTTGTATAGATACTACATCTCGATACGTACAATAATTTATCGTTGTTCAATGTTTAAATATATGCGCTATATATTTGTAAAATGTAAAATGTACACACTAATGTGCAAATAAATTTTGTTACAACTCTTACATAGTCGATAGCCAACAGCCATGTTTTGACATGTAAAATGGTTTACCACATATGTGGGTTGCTGTATTTAACCACAATTTCTGAAACTAAAAAGATACGTTTAACTATTGGTATACATTACAGGATGCTTAAATTGTTAATAAGCGAAAGAATGTGTTCATATTCTGAAGAACCTGCCCCAACTTGTCTCGATGAAGCTTTGTTCGGCTTTAATTTAACAGATAAAAAGGTTAGAACAAGTAAAATTTACAATATTTAAAAACTCTCGACAAATTTTCCGGGTACTAAGGTCGCATTTGAACAGTAGATAAGGACATTCTCCATCTAATTAACTTTCAAACGAAATCAAAAAAATTAAAATCGCTTCAGCCGTTTAGGCGCTACGATGCCACAGATAGACAGATACACACACATTTAGATTTTTGTCAATTTTTCTATATTAGAGTAGGACTATGCTCTACTAGCTATTGTAAATAACCTCGGGTCCCCGTTGAAGAATAAAGAATATTATATAGGTAATGCTTGAATTTAATACAAAACAAGTGAAAACAAACAATTGACTGAGTTAATTGTTGAAATACCATGCATAGTCAGTGTTGATTTCTTTATCACATTACACATACAAACATGTGACACATACATAACTGATAATCAAGTATAGTACATATTATAAAATTTCCGCCTTATTGGCGCCCTCACGGGTAAACAGTGATGTTTACAAAAAAATGTTTCAAACAAAAGTTGTTTAATTTTTGATAAGGAACATTTTTTACATTTAAACTTTTGTTCTATCTCTAACGGTTTACAAGATGGGTCCCAATTGACCTATGATGCTCATTTACGAACTTGACCTCACTTTTTACGTCCTGAGTACGCTGTAAAAATTTCAGCTCGATATCTTTTTTCGTTTTTGAGTTATCGTGTCCACAGACGGACGGACGGACAACCGGAAATGGACTAATTAGGTGATTTTATGAACACCTATGACAAAATGTTTTTCCTAGCATCATTATTTTTAAGCGTTACAAACTTGGGACTAAACTTAATATACTATGTATATTTCATACATGGTATAATAACCGACTTCAAACTATTCCAAAACAAATTAATATGCACTTAAATGTAAAAAATAATGTTGTTTCTTGGAGGCGGGGTCAGTCAAGTTAATGTAGCAAACTGTTCTGTCAGAGTTGTTTTCTTGACTGACAACGACTCCAAAAAGTGGAATAATTGTAACTACATTAGTTTTTTACCTTTAGGTGCATATTAATATCTTTTGGACTAATTTTCTTTTCTTAAAAGTTCTTTTTTTTATTTTACAAATAAATTCATGAAATTTAAAAAAAAAAGAAAGTTGTATCAATATTTCAAACTATTTGATAATAATTTTCTAAACATCATCCATAATTATGATCTTGTAATAGGTAAATAAGTTTCTTTTCTATACTACATCCAATATTTTATTTATTTTATTATTTTAATTTATGAAGTATAAAAGAACAAAGTTTCAATTTAATTTGTATGAAAAATTATAGAGAAAAATATATGTGTATAGTTTTCTATGAGAAAATAAATATTTATAATAGTAATAAATTTCAAATGTTCCAACATAACATGTATTTAGTTAGAAAATTTATTTTAAAGATTCCGTATAGATAAACGGTATATCAATTCACAACAACGAGAACCTGTAATAATAATATTTATTTTATTTTACCGATTACATATCAAGCCGATATTTAAAAATAATAATAAATTATCAAAATATAATAGTGAGTAAAAATAACAAAAACAATACCCATTAAATTTTTGAATAACAACTCGAATATTCATATCTTAAAAATCAACAAAATCTAACAATTACAAGAATATTAACATTAAAAATTTTACAATAATAACATAAACAATAAATATTTGATAGTAACACCATTATCAATAATAAATATTATAACAATAATAATAAAATGAGTGATAATACAAATATACAGGGTAAATCTGAATAACTGGTACATCACGTGTTTTAAGGAGGCGGAGTTTACATACATAAGGGCTACCCTTATACAAATATTTTTTAAATAGTAGGAGATTTTTGAATAATTCAAAATTGTAATTGACCGTTTAGATAAATTTTAACCTTTATTGGTTCGTTTAAACATGAAATATTTATTGCTTTATTGCTTTACAATGAGACAAATAATATATTTGAAAAATATAGTTTTATGTTCCCGGGGCCAGGCATATGATAAATGAAATTACATCAAACAGGTAGTGTTGTAAATGTGTTTTTTTGTTAGACATAAGAAAATGTTATTTTCTTTTAATCGCTTTTCATTTAATATTAATTTTTGAGGAAAAAAAACACTTTGCCGGGAAAAATATTTTCAGTCATTATACTTGTTAGACATCGGGTATCTAAGAGCTTGTTTATCCCTATATTTTCTTCATCATTTCCGATATAAATACAAGCGTGTAATATGCCTGATTGCCTGTTTGGATAAAAGTAGTGAGCTTTTTTAAAACGCACACATTATTGCAATGTTCCATGAAATCAATAGACCGGAAAGTATTATTATTTTTGTTACTCTTAAATTATACTTAAAATAAAAATTATACAAGATGAAATACCTTTATTTACAAAAAAGTACGAGTCTAGTTTTTTTCTTCCACTTTTAATGTTTTGATTCAAAAACTTTTGAAACAAGTATTATTATTTTGATATTTTTGCAAAAATCTACTGTGACTAGGTAAACTTTCAAACGTTATAACTTTTTCAGGCAAGAACCAAAAATTTTCTCATATCAGAAGTATTCGACTAAACATAAAGAGCATACATGCAGTCTCAAAGATTAGGTGATCCCGAATATTTATAAGCCATGGATCCAGGACTAATTGTTATTATTTTTTATTATTTACAAAAATCTACTATTGGATATATGTACATCCAATGAAAATACTAAATTAAATTAAATTGATACCGCCTTAAAATACTTGATGTACCACATATGCTGTGTTACCCTGTAATTTCTCACAAAATTATAACCCCCAAAATAATGTAAATAAAAGAAGGTTCAAAAACTAAAACCCCGATTATAAAATCACGCTCTTAAAAGTAGGAAAACTAGAAAATATTTTCTTCTGAAATTGTTATGCTAAGTCCTGTGCAAAACTTTCTAATAATCTAAGAGGCCCTCCGACTGTAACGACGATTTACTCATCATAAACAACTTTAGATGCAAATATTTTCTTTTCTTCCTACTTTTAAGAGCGTGATTTGTAGTCGGAGTTTTAGTTTTGATACTTTATGTTTATACTGAATCATTGAGAACATTGATTTGACATGCTTAAAAATTTAACTAGCATTGTTTTTCTTTTAAAGCATATAGTGCATAAAATCATATAGTTTTTAACTGAATAAATTATAACATTAGTTTTTTATTTTTTTTTTATAATTTATGAAGTTACTGTTTTGTCTAGAAGAAATATAAGTTAGTGTACAAAAACATCACAAACGTTAGCGACATAAATAATCGAGCAAATTTTATTTTTCTTAAACATAACCATAAAACTTGTTTGGTTCAACAGGCATTTTTAACATACTTTAATGAAGTGAAGTAGATTTCGAGGCCTCAATCTAACTAGGTTTCATAAATAACGAGCAAAGCTCGCTCATCTAGGTACTTATATATAAAAGAAAAGGTACTTAGTTGACGCAGGTCTTGCGCTACCAGATTTTTCAGAATTAATAATCTTTGAAATAAATTTTGACACATACTTGGCAGTAAATTTTCACACCAAAATTTTTGGTTGAAATGTTTGTGTGGAATTACTTACAATGTTTTAGTATAGAGATATGAGCTTCGTCGAAATTTATAACATCCCAGAGAGTAATAAGCCCATACAAATTACTACCATAAAATTTAACTATCGACAGGTGTTCTACGTTCTACATTTTGTTTAATTATTATGCTAGCATAATGTAAACAATGAATAGTATTATAGTTGTTGTATAATGTTATTTACACCAAAATTATAAGAAAAATATTACACATACGAAACTGATGATATATAACCTTTGTTTTGAGGTCAACTTATATTTATATAGTATATTATTTTGTTGCTTAACAACATTATATAACATAATGCTCGAGCAAATAATACTACTGATGATACTTGTATATTATCCAGTCAAAATTTATTCGACATATGATTACAAAAGATTAAAACAGTGAACTAGTATTTAGCAAAATGAAAATAACCCGCTTATTTTTAATTTACGATGTCAAAAACTTTTTAATAATCATTTCTAAATTTTTGTTTTTAACCCCAGAACTAAAAAAAAATTGTCTATAATATACAATCCAATAGTTTTTTAAATGTTAAATAAAGAGAATATGATGCCCGGGAGGAAATTGAAGATGCAAAGATCTCATGAATATGATTTTGTTGAGGACAGTCAGGCGAACATTTTTCTTCGCCTCCCATAGAAATCACATACCGCGGAGTTTTTCCTGAGTCAAATGTTTTGTTTGCTACATGAATACCTTTATGATTTTAATATTGAATAAACTTGTACATATAATGGAATGCATGTTGCAAAGCATAAGGAAATGTGAAAGAGTTGTTCGCTTTTATAGTGTGAAATTTCACTTTCATTTTTCAAAAATTTTGTTTATATAATTCTAAATAGTCCAGCAAGTTTCTAAAAAAAACTGCAGTTTAAGTCAAGGAATGAAGTAGTTTATTATATCATTACATTAATTGAAATACAAATATATAAATACAGAAATAATTGAAACAAATCTGAAATAAACCAATTTTAAGATTCTTCTTTAAATAAATGATCTTACTGAATGAAACAAATTAAGAAGAGTTAAGTTTACTTATTGACACATATATTTCCGCTGACTTCATAAATTTCAAAGATTTCGAGAAATTTTATAAAGGATTAAAGTCTTTTTTACTTGACACTTTTTCAACTCAGATCCGAGCTTGTAGAGCCGTAAAATATATAGCAATCACTACATATTATAAAACAAAGTCGCTTTTTCTGTCCCTATGTCCCTATGTCCCTATGTACGCTTAAATCTTTGAAACTACGCAACGGATTTTGATGCGGTTTTTTTTAATAGATAGAGTGATTCAAGAGGAAGGTTTTTATGTATAATACATCCATATTATGGTAGAGTAAGGGGTTGAAATAGGGGTTGAAAGGGATATGCTTCAAAAACTAAAAAAGTTGTGCATCGATTAAGCTCAAATATTGACACGATATACAACCAGCTTCAAAGATCTATTGTTTTTATCTACTTTTAACCTTCGGAGGGTAGAAAGGTGTAGCGAGAAAGTGGGAAGGAATTATCGAATATTTACAAATATATCTAAGTGGGGTATCAAATAAAAGAGCATGACGTGTACATTACAAAACTGTTATCCCACGCAAGGAAATATGGAGGGAGGGGTGCAAGTGGGGATGTTGCCCAGCAAAGCGGGTAGTTCATAGCTAGTATAACTATAAACTTTGCATCATTTTTTATTTTTGTCTGATTATTTTTTTGTTTTGTTCAACCATTTCAAACACTCAAACTAAAATCAGTAAATTTGCATATTATAGTAAAAACTACATTCATGCCCATAAAACTTTTTTGTGAAATTTTAAAAATAATATTATTATATAGCATGGTTGAATAAACTTGCCTTAACAAAAAATGTGTTTACGTTCTAGACGAAGAAATCATGAAAATGTTTAGTGATATCTTTAAGAATCTTGATAGAATAAATCTTATACTATATTATATAATCCAGGAAATAAAGAATAAATAACGATCGAACTTCGGAAAAATTCCCGAAGAGCTGGATTTTTCCATGAACCTTCCATTTGTGATTTTAAACAAAATCGCAAAAGACCCCATCGGTCCGCATTCCGTTTAAAAAGTTACCCGAGGTCAAAGGTCACAAAATACGATTTTTTGCGAATATTTTGTTAACGGTCAATATTCGCGACAAAATAATGGTGATTTTTTTCGTAAGACAAATGATTTTTAAGAAAATTCAATCAAAAAAGTTGTAACGTTTGTATACACTCTTTAAGGGGATCTGTGTGTCGAATATTTGTAAGTAAACGCTTAATGAAATATAGGTATAAATGAAATAAGCATTACAAAAAGATTTGACAATAAACAATTTTTGGAGTATGAACAACTAGTTCCATTTGCATTAAAAAAATAAAATTCGCGGTTCAAGCAGCAAAGATACGAGGTAGCAAAGTAAAGTTCGATTAGCGTACCTCAAAATCTATAAAATCACGCATTTTCAAAACTCCCGGAAAAGTTACCAGGAATCCCTTTTTTGAACTAAATGACTATAGTATTAGTCTTACGAAAAGTAACAGGGTGGTTTTTGTAAGCAATTTCATAATCTACAACTTTGGTAACTACTATTTTTTGGCATACGGATCGATCAGGACATTTTGGATTTTGTTCATCATAATTATTGTGTGCCTTGCCTGTTTAACAGACGTTGGAGATCATGAACTTCCACTGCTGCCGATCATAGGCAATGTAAAAAGCTCAACAGCGTTTCGTGGAGAAAGAAATGATAAAAAAATTTACTGCCTTTCTGCCTCTTGATTTGTTACCGAATATTTGCCCCTTTAAGTACTAAATATTTTAAAAACTGCTGTTGCTGTCTCATCACAGTTGCCATGTTTCACAAAGTCTTTATTACTTCTCTTTTAACACCATTTCTATTCAGCACCTCCTCGTTTGATATTTTATTTTTCCAAGAAGCATTCAATATACGTATCCAAATCCACATTTCAAAAGCAAGCAGGATGACTTCATTGTTTTAACGATCGTCGGGTTTTCTTAAGAACCACCAACAGAATGTTCATGCAAAAATCCAGCTATCCGGAAATTTTTGTGACGTGAAATGTCTTTATTCTCTGTATTACTTAGAGACTATTTTTCATAAAATATCAACAAACAGTTTATTATAAAAAAATATATTTGCAGTTTCTCTTCTAGTAGTAGATGTATCAATACATAAATATGTCGTATGGTATCGTGATATATGTAAATATACATATAAGGAAGGCATAGAAATAGACTGTATAAAGAGGTATTTTGCCACTATGCATCAAGTATAGCAAAATAATTTATGATGGATTGTAACACCAATAAATTCTGGTAACTTTCCATTGGCGGCGGCAATTCTCACGGCCCCGTAATGACTACTTTCTATACTGTTAAGCGGCAGGGACTTTTCTTGTCTCTCTAGCTTCTTATTTTAGATACAGTTAAACTATGAATTTCAGCTTGGCTGGTCCTTCAGTGATAATCGAGATTATCACTTCATGCCTGTGACAGACTTGACTATTTGTGTGAGGCATTCTGTTAAAAACTTAAACTTGTTTGCAAGGTTTATTTTTAATCTTTAAAAGTGACCCATAGACGAAATTTCACTTTAATATCGGCTTGGAAGTTTTTTGTTCTTATAATTCATATCCCATAATTTCCTGCTACAAAAAACTATGTAGGGCAGACGGTTCTTAATGTGCGTTACAAAGAGCACCTGGGACATTTTAGTAATAAGAGGAAGAAAAGCTAAAGTTGCTAAAACTACTCAAGAATTCATTGAAGCTTGGTGCTAAGGAAATTACATTCATTGGATGGGAAGGAACGCTTTGAAT
The DNA here is from genome assembly GCF_905475395.1 of Chrysoperla carnea. Taxonomy (NCBI): domain Eukaryota; kingdom Metazoa; phylum Arthropoda; class Insecta; order Neuroptera; family Chrysopidae; genus Chrysoperla; species Chrysoperla carnea. Next base: position 6,681,482 of record NC_058337.1, read on the forward strand.
AATACCCTTTACAGCGGGTGCCGAAATTAATCTATCAGCAAAGGTCAGTCAACCAATTTTCCCAAACACAAAAATAAACAACGGTAAAATCCCTCCAGAGACATGAGCAATTCATCAAATTTTTTATTGTAATCTCGTTATATGTGACGATCAGTTTTATATTACTTGTAGCGTACATCCAATAGCAAAACACTTTTGCAACTTTTTATTAGCTACCTGCGTTATTAGTGTTGCCTGGAGATATTATATTTCTATTACTATATACATTTTATTTCTGTCCTAATATCATTTTGTACTTTCCTTCTTACTCCCGTTTATTTTTCTATTTCAGTATTTCGATAAAGAAGAATGAAATGACTTGGTAAAACTGAAATAGGCCAAATAAATAAATTAGAAATATATAATTCTCCGACATAAAATGAAAAAATATGAAATAAAAAGCGTAAAAAGTAAAAAGTAAAAAATGAAATGATGACGAAACAAAATGTTTATAAAAATAGAAATAGAATATCTCCAGGAAACACTGATCATCGCCGGGCTGGGGTTAAGAGTTATTTCCGTTATTAATCGTTCCAGAGCTTGCCAGGTTTAAACATAGGTTAATTTCCTGGGACAGCAGTAACGCGTGATCTTGGAGCCAGCGTATTTTAAATATTTTTAATACTTTGAATCAATTCCTCCTCCAATAGCGGTAAAAACGGGGGTCTAATACTGTGAATTTCGAGGGCAGTCATTGATCCTTGGTTGTGACGCCATCTTATACCGTACACATTTAGGCAGTTCCTACGTAAATAAATGATAGAGGGGTCGAGTTCTCCTGGAATTTATTTCGGCAACCGGCTTAGAGATTTTTGATTTGAGGCAATTCTCCCACCTTTACAAACAAAATTAGGTCAACACCGATTCACTTAACAATTGAAGCGGAAGCCATGACAGCTGCTAGCCGATTTAGGAGTGATAGACAGTGGCACTGTAGGAAAAATATAGGTCATGGTAGCATATTGAACAGCAGATTTTCACTGTTCAAATTTGGGGTTATCGATCTTTCTTATCGAAGGATGGGATCCAAATTTACCTAGCTTTTCACTTCCTCCCGTACTATATCTTTACAAGGATGAGCCAAGGACTGGAAATCTATCTGGTACTAAAACGTACCCAATTCTGAAACACAATATGTTACATTGGGGCGCATATCAGCATCTTCTCAGATAGTAAGACTGCGCTTCGGATCTTTGAGTATATATGCAGATGGTCTATGAATGCTCAGAGGAACTGACCCGCCACGCACCTAACAATACATTCAGACTAGTCCGGGTCCCGGGTCACTATGGCGTTAAAAAGAACGAAGCAGCAGATTCGTTGGCACGTAAGGGATCGTCTCAAAAGCCCCTTTCACTCAAACAATTCCTCTAACAAGATGTTCCGAAATTTACCGAATTGGAAAATGGTTATGGCTCGGCTAAAACTTACTACAATACAGTTGAAAAGGGGGGGGGGGGATTGAACTACTATCTTAATAACTGCTCTTCCATACATGTTATTTGCACCTGCAGAATCCCTGTAGATTTACACTTCAATAGTACAGTCAATAGTTCTTTAGAAATATTAAAAAGACTGAATTGCTTTTTTCTCATACACAGCATGTTGAAATGTACGTAATAAAATATTAAAACGAAAATAAATTGAATTGGTTTTTTGTACTATGTAAATTGTTTCTCATTTCTTATATAATGATGTTCAAAATAAAAACTGTAGATTATAAAATACACCAAAGCAAAATTTTTTAAATTTAACTTATAATACAATAAATGGATATTGCGCAATATATATAAAAAACTTATCCACGATGGTCTTGAACAATATTGTTTTAATTCAACGTACAATTCAAATTAAAAGTACGGGAGACTGTGCATGAATGAGTCAGGCTTTGAAAGAGCCGATATGATTTCGTATAACTTACCGATATTCTAACCCAAGTTTTGTTTTACTCATTACTCATTAGATAGCAGGACTGGATAACTGTCACCCACAACCATTTGACACTTAACCACAAAAAAAAAAGCGTTGCAGGAATATTATAAAACTTGAGAAGCCAAAAAGTAAGTTTCTGTATGTTTATATAATACTAGAGTGATACCCACCCGCTTCGCTGGGTTTAAAAATATAGATTGATAAAGCCCCTCGTGTTATAGCCTCCCCCTCTCTTGCTATCACTTATCCCCTTTCTATAACACTCGAAATAATGGTAAGGATTGTTTTACACAGGTAAAAAAATCACTAACTCAATTCAGTTTTCTGCCTACTTCCTACCCCCTAAGTACGATGACGTGATCATTTTGATCTTATATCCGTTTTTAGGTAACCATCTATTACCTTACTAAATTTCATCAAAATCTGTTCAGCCGTTTAGACGTGAAAGAGCAAAAGTCCCAACAAAAACGACTAAAAATCACTAACTCAATTTAGTTATCTGCCTACTGCCTACCCCCTAAGAACGATGGCGTGATTATTTATAGCCTATGACCATTTCTAGGTTATCATCTATCACCATACCAAATTTCATCAAAATCCGTTCAGCCGTTTAGGCGTGAAAGAGTAACAGACAGACAGACAGACAGACAGAGTTACTTTCGCATTTATAATATTAGTATGGATGGTTTTTAACTTCCACGCAGTAGAAAACATGTCTTCGCAAGCATCAACAACAAAAAAAACGACGAAGGCCCACAACTACTGCAATAGAAAAGGGTCCAAGAGAAATGCTTGTTTGGCAATCAGTGCATAAATAAAAGAGTATTATCGTTTGAAATTCTATACGACGAAATTTTTATATTAAGAGCCTATTTTGAGAAGGCATTGAGGAAGAGTATGTGCATCACCCAAATATAGGCAACGAACACATTTTCTCGTTGTGTGTTATGAGCACTACGCTAATAGCAAAGAGGAATGGTACTAGTGCAAAACATGTGTATAGGGTGGGCAAAGGAATCTTGTAGCAACAAAGGAGTTACTAATTTCTTCTGCCAAGAATGTTTTCTATTTTATTTGTTTTCAATTTTTATGTTGTATTAGTTTTTCACAGTTTGACTTTATGTTTTTAGACAGAATTTGCGTGGATATTATTGTTGATTAGGACAAAGTTAATTTATAATTATGTGACTTAGTTTATGTTATCATTCCTTATATATATAGTTACTAATAATTACGTACTGGCTCTTTAATAACACACGGTGGCTCTTTCATTGACATGTTGCCATGAAAGGGCTGATTTCGTCTTCTTTTTTAAGTAGTTATATAACCGATTATTAGCGTTGTTACCTTTTTTTATTCAAATATTACAACATTTACAATAAAAGTAATTATTTAAAAGAAAAAAAAGTAGTTTTATTTAAAAATAATTTGTTTAAAGTGTGTTTTTTTCACATTTTTTAAAACTGGCTCTTTCATACACACTCTCCCCTACAAATCCCCTCTTTTTTGACCTCGTGTTATCAAATTCTATTGGAATTAGTCGGTTTATCTATCATGTTTTTCACTCTTTTTTTTAGTGAAATTGTCGCCTGCATATGTTCGATATCATCTTTGGCTCTTTGTATACTTTCTTTATAAGATATTTTATGGAAATAAGAATATTGGATATATTTAATATATCGCTTTCTCTTCATATTGGATATACATATATCACATTGAATAAAATAACTTTTGTATTCACATTCTACAACCAATTTTTATTCAATCGAATTCAATCAAATGGTTTGAAAAAAATTGTATTTTGGTAAATACAATTTTGAATAAATGATATAGATTTACTTATATTTTAAATTTAAACTTGCAAACGCTGGCATAAAATTTCTGCAGTAAATTGCATTATGGAGCTCTTTTTTTTCTCTGGCTATTGGGGTATTGATCTCATAATAAAACAAGTGAAAACAAACAATTGACTGAGTAAATTGTTGAAATACCATGCATAGTCAGTGTTGATTTCTTTATCACATTACACATACAAACATGTGACACATACGTAACTGATAATCAAGTATAGTACATATTATAAAATTTCCGCCTAATTGGCACCCTCACGGGTAAGCAGTGATGTTTACGAAAAAATGTTTCAAACAAAAGTTGTTTAATTTTTGATAAGGAACATTTTTTATATTTAAACTTTTGTTCTATCTCTAACGGTTTACAAAATGGGTTCTACGGACCCAAGACCCAATTGACCTATGATGCTCATTTACGAACTTGACCTCACTTTTTACGTCCTGAGTACGCTGTAAAAGATTTCAGCTCGATATCTTTTTTCGTTTTTGAGCATCATTATTTTTAAGCGTTACAAACTTGGGACTAAACTTAATATACTATGTATATTTCATATATACATGGTATAATGAACGGGACGAAGCCTGATGCTAGGCCGGTAGAGAAGGTAAAAATTGAAAGGATAATTTTCATCCACACTCTTTTCTTTTTTTTCTTTTTTTTTTTTTTTTGTGTCCAACACTTTTATAAAAATTTTTTAAAAACTTTTTTTTCAGGTGCAACAATCCTTTGAAATACAAATGGAATCAGTAAGAAATAACATAAATTTTAAATGCCTTCAAATAGAAGATTGCCGAATAAATTTCTTTATATTTTATAACTTGTTTATTTTAAAAACTAGAGATATGAAGACGATCAGAGAGTAATATAAATTTAAACCATCATAAATTTTATTGGTTTTCAAAAAGTAAGAATGAACGTAAAGAAAAGTATACCTTTCGTAAATCATAGGCGGATGACCAAAAAGTTTTGATACTAGATGGTATATCAACAATTTATTCAGTCAATTGTTTGTTTTCACTTGTTTTATATTATTTTTACTATCCACGATAATTAACGATAATTTTAATTTAATATCACTGCTCATGAGACATTAGTTCTTCCATTTCAGATTTATTTATTGTTAGAGTAAAAAGCGAAATAAAAACGAAAAAGATTAGTCGATAAATGTTAAGAGAGAGAATGAAGTTATTACATAAGACTACGAATACAAAAAAGCAAAAGTTAATAGTTTAATAGCATTGTTTTTGGGTATCTTCATTAAGATAAAAATCATTGAAATGAGTGTATTATTCTTATCTAAATGATCACAGTATTCGTTAAATAACAGTACAGTCAATTTCAGTGAATATTCTTTTTAATGTTACCTAAATAATAAAATGTTTGAAATAATAAATACTGTAGCAAGTGCAGAGATTATGCAACTATGTTTCATTTAAGCAAAAAAAAATATATAATAAAAAAACTTTTAACAAAAAGAAAACCGACTCCAAAAGAAATTAATATAAAAGTAAAAAAATAATGATAATATAATCTAGTTAAAATTATTGTTATTTTTGGAGTTGGTGTCAACCAAGTTAATGTAGCAAACTGTTCTGTCTGAGTTGTTTTCTTGGCTGACACCGACTCCAAAAATAACAATAATTTGAACTACATTATCGTTATTTTTTTACTTTTTGGTGCAAATTAATTGGTTTTGGAAAAGTTTTTCTTTTAAAGTCGGTTTTCTTTTTGTTTTACAGTTTTTAAAACCATAAGGTGTTCCTAGGATTGGTATAAGCCACATATCCGGGAAAATTCGAGAAGGCCACACCCTAGGAAAAAAATTCCAAAATACAGTAAAATGGGATTTTCTAGGGAGAGGCGGAGGGGACAGAAACTTCGTATCAGGATTTATATCAACAAGGTCCTAGGTTTGATTTAACTTCCCTCTGGGACCCCTTCCTCTGGAGCCGTGGAGATGGAGGGAATGAAATCGTCAAATGTGGTCAAATAAACTTTAACCAAAATTGATAAAATATTATTTAAAATGTCTTTTTAAGTAACTTTTGTAAGTTGGTAATCTTTGCTTAACCTCACCCTTACCAAACTACATCTTTCTAAATATTATATTAAATCCAAAAAATACCTAAGCCTGTTCCTCATTACCGTATGATGCTGTCAATCAAAATATTACAAGAATAATATATCAATTTTATAATATAATAAAGTCTTGTCCGATGTTTCGGACCGTTTATTTGTTTTCTGAAAGTAATTCTGTTATCCGTTTCGTAGATTAATTGGATTATTTTCTGTGTTTCATCAATTTTTTTGTTTCAAAACCATTTTATTTACAATTTTAATGGTCCAAGAGTTGGAATGAAGCCATCATGTAAGTCGTTTGTTGTACACACCTAGCTTGAATTCGATATACTATGTTTTCTTTTTATATTTAACATAACATAGCGTAAGTATTTTTCGAAGAGCGAATGTTTGCCGTAGATAGAAGAGTAAGAGTATTCTGAGAGATAACATTTAGGTGAAAACGTGGTGAAACTAATATCTATGTTTATAATAACAATAACAACTTAAAACACACATATTTACTTAAAATAGGTTTCTCACTAGAATAGTAATGATGAGTTTCTAACCCAACTCATTAGTAAATAACGCCTTATTTTGATACTTTACTTATCTCAACAAGAAATAATCCATTTAATGGTTTTTTGTGTAGTATCGTATTATTATATAGTTTAGTTAACAGTAAAATACACCAGGAAATTGTAAGCACGTATCACTTGCACGAATAACTTGAAATCAGTAACGAATACTTAATACAAATGATACATTTTTAATATTAAGTACTTTAAAGAATTTATGATGTTCGATAAATAATGAACGATTTCCGAAAAAAAAATGTACCATATAAATTTGAAAACAAAACGCGGTTCCTAAAATCAGATGGACAAGAAAACAATTTTGCTATTAACGTAGAAATTTAAAACTATTTCTATTGTATTATGAACAATATGAAGTAAAATATATAATTATACCATGTATATATGTAATATACATAGTATATTAAGTTTAGTCCCAAGTTTTTATACCATATATATATGAAATATACATAGTATATTAAGTTTAGTCCCAAGTTTTTATACCATATATATATATATGAAATATACATAGTACATAAGTTTAGCCCCAAGTTTGTAACGCTTAAAAATAATGATGCTAGGAAAAAATTTTGTCATAGGTGTTCATAAAATCACCTAATTAGTCCATTTCCGGTTGTCCGTTAGTCCGTCCGTCTGTGGACACGATAACTCAAAAACGAAAAAAGATATCGAGCTGAAATTTTTACAGCGTACTCAGAACGTAAAAAGTGAGGTCAAGCTCGTAAATGAGCATCAGAGGTTAATTGGGTCTTGGGTCCGTAGGACCCATCTTGTAAACCGTTAGAGATAGAACAAAAGTTTAAATGTAAAAAATGTTCCTTATCAAAAATTAAACAACTTTTGTTTGAAACATTTTTGCGTAAAAATCACTGTTTACCCGTGAGGGCGCCAATTAGGCGGAAATTTTATAATATGTACTATACTTGATTATCAGTTATGTATGTGTCACATGTTTGTATGTGTAATGTGATAAAGAAATCAACACTGACTATGCATGGTATTTCAACAATTAACTCAGTCAATTGTTTGTTTTCACTTGTTCAAATTATGATAAGTTGCCTAGCAGATGGGAACAGATGAACATACATAGATCGTTGTCAAACTCATAGCCGTCGCATTGTATAGTCGGAGTAAAAATATATGAAAACAGCTGGTTGCAGTTTTACAATCGCTGCTTTTTTCCGTTTTTGGCCAATTTTTATAAATACTAATTATAGCTGATATGTGGTACGTATTTGCAATAAAAATAAAATATATTCGACTTAGAGACATTATAATGAGTTGCATTTACGTGAAAAATATTTTTAAAATTTTTGAGCCCATAAAGATGTTTATTAGTGTAATGGAACCGAAATAGACCATTTCACGTATAGTCTATCGATTATTAACGAATTATTTATTTGAAAACATCTGTTATCACCATAAAGTGAATTTATTAGTTTATTTAATTAACTTTTAATATGCCAATATAATATCCATTGAGTATGAAATCGAAAAAAGGTTTCATATCCAGAAAATAACTTTGCAAAAAATTTTTTCTTTGCAAAAAAGTACTCGATTTGTTTCAAAATTGATATATTATAATAATATTAATTGTATTTATTTGGTATTGACACTTAATTATACTGCTGACAATTTTCTTTCAATAAATAATTCATTAATAATTAATATAGATCTGATGTGCTCAAAATTTTGCTGTTAAAAAAAATATATGATATTTTATAAAAATAAATGATGATCACGATTGATAACATTATTGAGAAAATAAATGTAGTGGCACCATTTCTCCAAACTTGTTGTGATTGTCATAATAATAAATTTTATATAAAATTTTTCGAAATTTTGCTTAGTTTACAAGATATTTGGAAAAAGCCAAAAACCGTGTTTTTTCATCTCTATCGTCTATTCCCAGCCCTTCGCGGTTTTTTCTTCTTTAATAACCCATTGAACGATTCCTGCAATAATAACCCGTGAATGCCTTAGTTCATTATTGCACTGTTTTTGAGACATAATCTACAGCCTAAAATATCATTAAAAATTGAAATATATAAAATCCAATGGTTTCACTTGAAATAAAATATTGAAGATGTGAAAAAATGTGCTATTCGTGTACTTTACAATTTCTCAGTTTGTTTGTATATTTTACCACTTCTTAATGTGTGACATGTGCTATTACACATATTTTTGGAGGGAAAGTTATTATCAACGCATTCGTTATGATACTTATTATTTTCGTTTCTGTTATTTAACCATTCTGGGTCAAGAAATCTTTTCATGTGATGTTTGTTTCTATAATATTCTCTACTATAACAATTTCTAACAACATATGATCTACGAGATGCTGAAAACCCTTTTTACTACCAAATTTCCACATTTACTGATATTTTTTTTATGTAACGGTATTACTTACATATTATAACATTATATGTTAAAATTTTTCAAGCATCATATCTATAAAACTGTAAGACATACGGAGCTGTGAGTTGGCTTCAATTGTTTCAAATCCATACTATCCATACTAATATTATAAATGCGAAAGTAACTCTGTCTGTCTGTCTGTCTGTCTGTTACTCTTTCACGGCTGAACGGATTTTGATAAAATTTGGTATGGTGATAGATGATAACCTAGAAATGGTCATAGGCTATAAATAATCACGCCATCGTTCTTAGGGGGTAGGCAGTAGGCAGATAACTAAATTGAGTTAGTGATTTTTAGTCATTTTGTTGGGACTTTTGCTCTTTCACGTCTAAACGGCTGAACAGATTTTGATGAAATTTAGTAAGGTAATAGATGGTTACTTAAAAACGGATATAAGATCAAAATGATCACGTCATCGTACTTAGGGGGTAGGAAGTAGGCAGAAAACTGAATTGAGTTAGTGATTTTTTTAGGGTTTTTGCTGGGAGTTTTGTTCTATCATGCCTAAACGGCTGAACGGATTTTGATGAAATTTAGTTAGGTGATAGATAGTAACCTAGAAAATGATATGGAATATGGGGGGAGGGGTGAAAGTGGGAATGTTGCCCAGCAAAGCGGGTAGTTCACAGCTAGTTTAATATAATTTCTCTTTTTGCTTGCTAAACGTAGATTCACACTCCCTTAAGGGGTCCAAATAACATACCAAAGTTAGTTTTTTTACTTTGACTTACATAGAGTGTTATGTTATTTATTTGTATAAGACCGTACGTAAATCAAAGTACCATGTAGAAACCTCAATGATAATTTCATCTGAAAGTTTTTTGGTTAAATAAAATCGTAGGGTTCTCCGGCCGGTAATGACGATTTTATTTACCATAACAATTTCAGATGAGAATATTTTCTTGCATCATACCTTTTAGATCGTGATTTTTTAGTAGACGAAGTTTTAGTTTTGGAACTTTATTTTTTTGACAAAACTAGATGATTAGAAAAAACATTTGGATAGTATTTGTAATTAAAAAAGTCATTTTCATTATTAACTCTAAATTAATATCTAACACACAAAAATCAAGTTGAGCATTCCTAATTTTATGTGAGTTTTAAAAGATTTTATACAAAAAAAAGTTTTATGTTAATGTTTCATTGTTCAATCAAACACAATGCTTCTATATAAAAAAAAGCGCACACATATAACAAACTTTCACATATACAGGTGTATTTTTCAATGTAATGAATGTATAAAGCTCGCCAGCATTTTGTGTTGTATTTCTATGTATACTAAAAATCAATAAGAGATTTTTACCCTATTAAATGTAATGCAAACATTTTAAATACAGTTTTACTACAGAATGGCTCAAATAAAACGATAAAAAAAATTTGGAAAACGGTTGACCCTGCAGGTCATCCCTGTAACTTCCCGCTAAGTATTGACTCATAACGTGTAAAAAATTTTATCTATTCTGATGTTATATCCACTCGCATTTTATTGTAATTAGATGTGATCTTAGTGTTTGATAAAACACTATTTTTTAAATTTTCAAATCGCGATAACTTTAGAATGAATAAACCGATTTTCACGCGGTTGGTGACATTCGACGCAGTTATTGAAGCTTCATGAAGAATCTTTAAGTTTCAATTGATAGAACAAAAAATTTTGAGGTTATTCCGAAAAAACGCTTTTTTGGGTTTTCTTTCGTCAACGATAACTCACGAACGAATCAACCGATTTTGACCGGACTGGTGGTGATCGACGTGGTTTTTTGATGTTGAGAGCTGATTAGTTTTTGGAATTGATCGATACAGCCGTTTAAAAGTTATTAAAAAAAAACCACTTAAAAAAAATTTTTGTTTGCAGTTTTTTTTGAGATTTATCGAAATCTATCGGTTCGAATCGGTCCAAATAAATCTAAGTTTGGTCAAGCCCTTTCGAATGGCACCAACCGCGATCAAATCGGACAAGCCGTTCAAAAGTTATGAGAGGTTTACATACATCCACACACACACACACACACACACACACACACACACACACACACACATACATACATACAGCCATACAGACACCCTCGCGGAAGTAGTCAGGGAAGTTTCCTGACACCTTAAAACGTCGAGATCTGATGAAAACTCGATTTTGGCAAAACGGGGTGAAAACAATAACTTCCCTATTTTCTTAGATTTAAATAAAAAAATTAAAATTAAGCATCACATTATTTTTATACACGCATTGATAGGTTAGGTTAGATAAGATTAGGTTAGGTTAGACTTAGATTGGCTGTACTAGGGCGGGACACACTTAGAGCATAAGTTCCGTTGGCGCATTGATAAATTAGTCAAATTGATTCAACGATATTTAAAAAAAGTGTCTGTAGAAATCTGCAAATCGTCCATTTTCAATATCCTTTTAACTCTACGATTAGGAGTCTATAATTTATGATAGATATTAAAGATTTTCGATATTAAAACAGATTAGGTGGAAATAGTTCTAACTTAAACCTCTCAATAGGTTTTTAAGGTGATAGTAAACCTACTAGTATTGTAAAAAAATTTTGCTTTATTGCACGGTACATACATACAAAAAATACATGCTTTGTAATCAAGTAATGAGTTATTTTTATTTTACAACACCACGCAACTACAAAATATGTAATATATTGTGTACAAGTGATGCTTATAAATTTAACAATATAGATATTGCTCTCCAATCATCAATACTCGTTACTATAATCGTCTCTGTTCATCAAATGATGGCTCTTCGATTAAATTAAAATTTTGTTTTTATATCATCGACAACCTTATATTTTTATGGTATTATTATAAACTACAAGATTGTGTAAATATTTCAGATAGTTTTTTATCACATTCTCTAGATTTTTTGATATAGAAATAACATATTCAATAAAATGATGAATCATATAGGTTATCCTTTTTTATTGACCAAGGAGTATTTGGTGATTTTTGAAAACTTTGTTAATCAAAAAATGTATATATAAAGTTTTATTGAAATCCCTAGTATTATTCAACCCTTGCATATCTCCACGAGCACTCGCGTTCAAAACGACATAAAGGAAATGTGCGACGATATTCATAATTAAAAACTGTAATTTCGATAGGCTATGAATGAATAGTAATACAGCTATTTTAATACATTTTTTTGTTGTTGTTGCATTATTTTTTGAAATTCGAGTATGGCAATGGGCTCAAACTTAAAGGTGAACAACTTCTTCTCCTGACGTCACCCCAAACTTATTCATGGATCACGAATGATATGTATATTATCAAAATTGGAATATAGGGAAACGTGGTCGTATAGGAAGTGATAGTCTACTTTACATCAAATTTTATTGATCATGCGTTTTAAAAACCCTCCTTTGATTGAATTTTTATTGATGAAATTTAGTGCAAAGTAGCGGATGGTTTCACCGCTATCTATCTACCCATGTTTTTCGATACAGTCAAGTCAAATAGGCGTGCTGTTAATTATTTCAATTTCGATAATTTATATTTTCTCCCCGAAAAGAGATAGGGGATTGAGTCTTGGTACAAAAAGGCAGATAAGTGGTGTCAATGGCTGGTATATATCTCGACCCAATCATTTTGCACAATTTTTCCCGCTCATCTCTTAGTATACAACTGCTTGTTTAACTATTACTTGAGAAGTTCAAAAATTTGAGGTTCAAGCCTTCTCTGAAACTCCTTGTAATTTCTCTTAAAAACTAAACAAGGAATGCTGCAAAACAACATGTTATGTTATAAAAATTATGTGTCGATTTATATGCCAATGTAAATCATTATACTGCAGGAAATGAAAATAAAGCAAAGTTGATAATTATTAACATAATATAATTATACTAAAATGGAGTTTAACCTCCGTTTTTCAGATATCTATCTACAACAATAGAGATATCTATTTTTTTTTTAATCTTTATTTCTTTTATTTTAAACATCCAATATACAATTAATATGTATGATGTGGGTGGAGTGGGTGGCTTCGTTCTTATCCAAGCGACAACAACGTGATCAATTTTACCGCCCCATCAATTATAATTGCTCACACCGTTGCTGCCTGAATTCGAACCCGCAATCTCCCAGTCAATAGCCGAACGTTTTAAGAAAATTTAGATCTTACGACCACTGAGACGGTTGGTGTAACCAATTCTGTTCGCGATATGCCTAGAGTAGCAAGTTCGATTCCCACCGTTAAAAAAAAATTACATAACCTTTATTAAATAAATAATTATTTAAGTTTTTATGTTCGGAATTAAATAGTACAATATGACGTTTTATGAGACCCGGAACAAAATGTTTGTATGAGTTTTTTAGAGCAGAATCACATTGAATAGAAAGTGTGTTCTCACGAGCGCACGATTTAAGTGTCCAAAACTTTCGTTTGGGAAATAAATACACTTACACGCATAATACTTACAGACATTACGCCAAAACTAGTCAAAATGTGAATCGAAAGGTTTTTATGTACTATACATGCAAAATATAGTAAAGGGATTGAAAGGGATGTGCTTCAAAAACTTAAAAAGTTGTCTACCTTCAAGTTTGTTTTTATCTATTTTTAACCTTCGGGGAGTGGAAAGGTGGAGCGAGAATGTGTGGATGAATAATTGAATATTTTCAAATACCCCACTTGGGTAGAGTATCAAATAAAAGGGTATGACGTGTACATTACAAAACTGTAAACCTTACGGAAGGGGATATGGGAGGAAGGAGGGAAAGTGGCATGTTTCCCAGCAATGCGGGTAGTTCACAGTATATGTACAATAAATAATATTTGGTAAGGTGAAAACTTATTAGTTCGCATCATCAACGTTATCGTAACGACATGTTTTTGTTAGGGATATGAATAGCTATACTCATAAACTTTCCACAGAGGTACAGTAGCCTAGTGAGAGAGCAAGGTACCTCGGCAACGGAGGGCACCAATCAAACCCGGCTCAAGAATCTTGAAAAGATCAAAGTTCATTTCATAAATGTACGGAGTAGCCTAGGTGGCCTGGTCCTGGAAACCCTTCCTGTGACTTTTATGCTTTTGTACTGTATTTAACGAACACATTTACATTTACATGCATTCAATGGAAGACAGATAGCAGCATATTCTAGAACTAATATTGACAAGCGCTTTATGTGGCTAACAGCTTTAACATCAACTCAAAACTATTATTTTAGAGTTTATCAGGTCGTTGATTACGATCGGGGTGGTCAAAATATGTTCCAATAAGCCAAGGTATTTTTATGTCTCTGTTGAAGACTTGGTCCAAGGAATTATTTCCGAGAATTCAAGGTCCTTACTCGAGGCTGATGAGATCGCCGAGCACGGATATCATGCCCAAAATATTCATCGGTGTTAACCCATCCTGATTGTAGGACAATCTCCATAATTTTAAGCTACATTTTCTTCCCGTTTCTTCTTTTCTTTACTTTCTAAATTTGCTTTAAAATGTATTAAATATCGACTCACTAAATATCGAGGTTACCTCGAGATTAACAATGATTACCAAAAGATCAACGTAAGACATTACATTTTTTTGTTATTATGGTTGCATTATAATTGTTACAATTAATTAATTAATTATACAATTAATTCAATAAAACGACTTAGATTAAGTACAAATTTTATTGAATATTATTTTACTAATAATATAACATTGAAAACAAATTTGAGGAAAACCCTGGAGATGATGCCTTTTAAATTAAATTTGAGGAAAATCTCAGATACATTGTTTTAACTATCAAATACGTATACCAAATTTGGAGAAAAATTATGGAAAAGAGCTGTACAAATATGCTGTACTGGCATAATCATTCAAAAAATTTGAGAAAAAGTCACGGAATTGAGCTTTATAACCAAGTCATTTTGGATTACATTCTTAATTAACGACCACTTAAATTTACACGGGATAAATTTTGGCCCACGTCGTTCTAGTCATCCGATACACGGTTACAAAAACAAGTGGTAGGTAATTTTATAAATCTCTCTAAATCAATTGCAAAAATCTCTTCCCGATCTGCTTACAACAGTTTCAGATTTTCATCGATTTTTGTGTTAGTTTACAAATAAAAGGTATGGTTTCTAAAATCACATTTTATACGACGTGCTCCCAGTCTGGTATAAATTCGATGCAATAAAAGAAAAAGTAAAGTTAACTTATTATCGAATTCTATAAATTTTTATATCGTAATAAAATTAATTAACATAAGTTTATCCAAAAATTATATTTACTTTAATTTGTGTGCTTTCTTTAATTTTTTTAATAAATATTAGAATCTGCCTTATGGGCAAAATACCGATTCGTATAATAAAACCTTATCAAAAATTGATTTAATTTTATAAAAGTTTTTCGATTTTATTTATTATTCCTTTAAGTATTAATTAATGTTTTAATTTCTTTTTGTTTTAAAACAAAAAGAACTTTTTTCAAAGTAATAATATTAACTTTTTAAAATGAAATAGAAATAATTTTGCTTTAATTTATATAAAAAATCATGAAAAGATGTTTGATATGTGAAAACATTATCAAATTTCTTAATTAGTACAGGCAACGAATGTAACATCAGGGTCGAGTAACTAATATTTTTGATAATGAACCGATTTAAATCTAGCACGACTAATTTTGTTCGTAATTGCATTTAGACAAAGCTCCCTTAATTACCATAACCATACAAGAAGTTTGAAGAAAGTATTCTTTGTTTTTGGGAAAACGTCGTGTCTTAGTCTTAGCACAAAAAGTCTGTACCAAGGTATTCACCGCAGGAGGATCTACATCTTCCGAACGGATCATAGCGCAAATAACATAGTCGATGCTCGGCGCTTGGGCAAGGCTTTTGCCTTCGTAATTGAAGTCCAAATGAACAAAAGGCAGACCTTCCTTGCAAATGCATTTTGGTAACATTTACAATATGTGTTACATTACTAAATAAAGCTACGCTGCACAAGTCACGCATAAACTCCTCTACTTTTATCTTAACAATTCTGCTGTGTAAACAGTTGCTGTGGAATCAAGTTGTCCATCCGTGGTATTTTAACCAGCCTGTTTGCACTCTGTCTAACTTTCCGACATACCAGACTTCTGTCGTTTTGGAAATTTGGAAATAAAATTGCCGTGGATAATCGAATAGGGATAATCTATATTGACATGATTCTTAATTCCTACTTGTTGCATCGATGCATGCAAAGTAGCCATTCGAATTCCGCTAAGGTATTTTTGAAGCTATGTAACAAATTGAAGTCGAAGCGAACTATTTGCCTTGCATTAAAATTCGAAACGCGATGCTGCTACAGTAAAAGGCATCGATAGTTTTTTAAATGAAACAATTTCGAGCCACGATTATCCTTTTAGCATTTTTGGCATTAGACTATGAAACACATAAAATTTTGTCTGCCTATTTCTCCATATTCACTAGCGCCATAGAAAGTTCATTCATTTTCTTCGTTACTGAGAACAGCGTGTCCCTTAGCACCTATCTGCGGGCCACCTACCTGTGGGCCACCTGGTCTTGCCTGCGCCGTGCCATTCAAGGCAGTAAGTACAATTTGCGTGAATGATGGTTTGTTTCAATCTCGTTAATAATGGCCATCTTGAAATATTATTCTAAAACTTATAGTATCGTCCCTTACTTATAGTTTCGTCGTCAATATAGACACGGGAAAAATTCACAAACCATTCAATGATGATTGAACCCCTGCCGGGGTAAAGCTCGATTTACCCCCGACGGGGAAAAGCTCGGGAAGGAGCTTGTACAATGTATTACAACATGTAAAAAATAAAGAAGGTACATGGATAAACGTCAATTTCGATATGAGCATAAAATTTTGACTTTTTTGATAATAAATAATGGTTTCTATGAAAATTTGAAGTTTTTGATTATTGGCAGAAGCATGTATCTATAGTTAGCAAAATATGAAGAAACGAAATATTTGGTAACAATAGAAAGTTTATAAAAAACTGATATTGCTAGCATCATGTTGTTGCTACCTAGCAGAATCTTTCAGCTGAAAGTGAAGCAAAATGGTAATAAGTCGATATTTTGTTGTTGAATACAACAATAAACTTATGTGGAATCATGCACTTTTTTATTTTGTTATATAAGGCAAACTTGTTGAAATAATTTAAATCACCCCACAAGTAACAGTTTTTTTCTGTATTCATTTTATAATCCAAATAACAAACAACACAAGGTTAAGTAATTTTAATGTGACTGCATAGTTTAATTACTTTAAACTATTCCGCTCATTAGATGGTTTGATGGTTTGCATAAATTCGCAGAAGAGAATTTAAATAGTCTGTTTATTTAAATTTTTTGTACCGTATTAAACATAGAATTGTAAAAAGATTTTTTGTTTGAACGTTACAAACAGACAACTGTGTTTAATTCTTAATATTACTGTGGGAAATAAAGCATTTGATCAAGGCATTTGTCTCCTCGCCAGTTAATTTTTATGGGAACCGGTGGAAAATGTTTGTCTGAGTGTACTCAACAAAGTCATATACATGCGTGCTTGTACTTTTTCAATTTATGCCCATAGAGTGGGACAGCAGTACCCTACTTTCGGCCTCCTTATTCTGTTTATTTAACATAAAAAAATTTATTGGATTTCATATTTTGCACCGACAATTTTTAGCATTTTTATCCTTTTTCTACATTTTCTACCTAACTAAAATCACCGTTTTTGAGATATAAGCATTAGACAAACAAAAATGCAGATTCTCGCTGACAAATAATTTTTGACGAAAATAAAGATTATTTTGTGGTTTTGGTAAAAAGTTTGGTTTGAAAACAGATGATTTTGTTTTGGACTATTCTAAACACTATTTTACTCATACTGACCGTTTTCGATACATAATCGTTTGAAAAAATAAACTTAATTTAAAAAGAAATTTTTTTTTATGTTTAGATGAAATTGAGACTTAAAAACGAATTTTTTTCCAAACGCAAATAGATGTTAAACGTTAAGGTAAGATAAAAAAATGTCAGGAGTCAAAAAGTTTTTAAAATAGTTCAAAATATAATATCATATGATTTCAAATCAAATTTTTGCACCGCAATTAATCTTTAGTTTCGTCAATAACAAATTTTGGACAAAAATCCCTTTTTTTTTCAAACGCTGATATATCGAAAACGGTGAGGAAAGGTAAAAAATATCACGAGTTAAAAAGTGATTTAAATTGTCCAAAATATAAAGTAGTTTTCGCATCCATTTTCGCAGTAGTTTTTGCATTCTAAAGTATTTTACGCATCTATGACCAGAACCTCAAAACAATGTTTATATTCCTTAGTAAGGAATTTTCGGAATCCGTATTTTATTTTTTTTAAACGTCCAGTCAAAAAATACTTAAAATCGTCCAAAATATAACTTTCAATTACTTTCAAATTTAATATTTGATCGGAACTACAAAATAGTCTTATTTTCGTCTAAAACCAATTGTCGGCGAAAATTCACATTTTTGTTTTAAAAATGCTTATGTATCGAAAACGGTGACGTAAGGAAAAAAAATACCATGGAAATTGGACCAATAGTTTTGTTAATGTTATATAAAAAGAATAAGCTGTCAGGAACTTCTGTTCCACCCTATGGGGTTAATCAAAAAAACACAAGTACACATGTATATGACATTGTTGAGTGCACTCAGATAAACATTTTCCATCGGCACCCATAAAAATCAACTGACGATGACTCAATTCCTTGGTTAGACGGTTTTTTCGGTTTTATTTCCTCGATTATATGTGTTTGTATGTATTTAATCCTTGGTGTGTCTCTGAGTAATCATGTACCTACTAAACGACAGATGGAGTTCAAATTCCTTACAGAACTTAACCTTAGAAAATTTAAAGAATGACAATATCTTGAATTAGTTGCTTCTTAAAATAATTTGTTCCAGCCTCAGTCCCTAAGATATCTGGCCAAATTTTGAAAATGGAAGAAATTGGCAATCGTAATATCATTCTCACATATTTCGGTCATAATAAGTCGAACATAATACGTCACGAACATGCGTAGCCTTAACTTCTGGTATTTAGATCATATCAGAATCATCAGAATCCAACCATTTACTCTATAGTCGAAAAACTCAACCCTGCCGTAATTACAAACTTTTCTTTCCGGATCTTTTTTTCCGGGTCTATTTTTTCCAGTCTATTTTTGCCATGTTTATTTTTTCCGTCGCTATTTTTGCCAGGTCTATTTTTTCCGGATTTTTTTTCGAGGTCTATTTTATTTTTGCCGGGGCTATGTGTTTAGTCTAGCAGACCTGTACTTGAAAGTCCATCGTGCAAATACTTTTCGGCGTGGACAAAGAATAATACTATATGTATATTATGAATTAGTTATAATAGGTCTGTTTGTAATGTTTTACCTTCCCTGCATTAATTATCTGGTTGTATGAGCTCGAAAAGAACTGAGCTCAAATCTATTATCTATATACCATCAACTATACCGATACAACGTGCGCTAGGCAATGGTGAATTAGACGCCAATATATTTTTAAAAATTCTTTTGAAATATAGTCTTTTCGTCTTGGACGTGGTGTTCTTCTTGTTCTTGTTTTTAAATGACTCCCTTCGTAGCTCACAGTTACTATTCGGGTACACACGGTTTTTTTTTGTGATAACTTCGACTGTACATCCCTCACATGCACAAAAATATGGATTTTTAACACTTTTAACGAAAGCTCTCGCAGGTGAATCTGTCACCAAACAAAAAATTTCAAATGCATATTTTATTTCATTCAAAATGTAGCCATTACCTTCTTTAACAAGGTCACGAAGGTAATCGTTTGCTGAATAAGGCTTAGAATCACCACAGTACAACGCAATTGTAACCGGTTTGGTTTCATAATCCCTATGGTAAACTTTTAATACAATGTTCTATACTGGAATCGATGAATTATTAAAAATCGAAACTTCATATGTTGTTGTACTGATATAGTATTTTCAGTATAAATATCAGGAGATATTACTTTTTGAAGGGAATTTTTTATTCCAATATATACGTATGTACCATCTGTTTCCCGATTACTTGTTATTGACTTCATCGGCCGACGGTGCTTCGTTCCTAATAACTGATTAGAAGTTTTAGGTAAATCTTCATGACCTTTTTCTCTTAGTATTGTCAACAGTTGAGTAACTACATTTAATGTCAATATATTTATATTGTCTAGAGTTCAACAACGAAGTTTATCACTTTTTTTTTTCTTGTAGACTCTTCATTATTTTTCTTATCTAAAACTTGCTCATTATCGATGGTATTTTTGCTACAATTATAACTGATACTTTTGATGCTACACTATCCGAATCTCGATTCTGAACACTATCAAAATTGTTTTTCACTTGATCTAAACTCAATTGCTCTGTAGCATTACTGTTTTCACGCGCACTCGTATTGGTGGTTACGTTATTGATACATTGTTCTTTAACATTTGGTTCACTTTCTTTAGATAAATTTTTTCAGCTTTGTACAACGCACGCCATTTTTAACACGTGAATAAGAACTAGACATGGTTATTGCTTTGTCGGATGAAGTTTTCCTTGTATACCGGACTGTCCTTGCTGGTATATATAATTATATACATACTATGATTGTGCTTTGTATTTTACGAATTGTAAGAAGGTGAGAACCATAACATTTGATGTGAGAAGCTGGCGAATCATCTCTCTATTTGTTAATGTAATCTTGATGTATCCATTTCTGTCTATTCATGTTACTCTGAATGTCTAACAACATCGACAATATCTAAGTAATAATTAATGCATGTTCAAAATTGAATTTGTACGAAATAACATTGTCAATTAGTCCTTTCGTGAGATAGAGGGTTTCGTAGGAAGTAAGACCGGCATTAGTAAGGAACGCTGCGTCTAGCGATTTCTGAAAGTGTGTAGGTCTTTGATTTCGAATATGTGCATAGATTTAACGTTAAGTGGTGCAAAAAAATTTATTAACAATTTAATTATTAAAAGCGCTGATACTTGAAAACTATCGAACTGTGCAACATCAAAATTTCCATTTTTTCTCTTGTTTTTTTTTTTTTTTCAAATCTTTTCTTTTTTTTGGATTAATTTACAAAAAATTTAGCCAATAGACAGAGCATTTAAACGCGACCTTGAGGCGCGCGACCTCAAGTTTGGTCTCGCGCTATCAATCATTAATTATCTCAATAATTATCAGAAATAGAACTTCATGGGACAAGGAAATTTTGATTCTGCACAAGTTTTGAATACAACTTTTATCGCTAAAATTGATAGTTTGCTACTTACAGCGATTTAAACAATTAAATTGTTAATAATTTTTGTTTTCACCACTTTACGTAAAATCGATGAGCATATTCGTAAACAGCGACCTAATCACTTCAGAAAACACTGCGAAAACTCATCCTTACTTACGAAACGGTTTTACTTACGAAACACTCTCACTCCCGTATGGACTAGATATTAATATTTATTCAGCATGAGCTTGGTGTTTGTTACCCATCCCGGTTTGACTTCCTACGAAACGCCCTGTCCCGCGTATATTAATATTTATATACCATGAGGTTGGTGTATATTACTAAAAGTCTAAAATCACACGTTTAGTAACCTTAGGGTCGACTACATACATTGAAATGCATTCTAGTAAATTATTGAAAACATATTTTTCCGTTTTTTTTTTTTTTCATTTCATTCAAAAAGTGTTTTTTTGTGTGTAATTTTTAGTGAATATGAAGTACACGAACTAATTTTTCACTAAAAAAAAGTATAATCAAAATCTGTTGTTGAGATATTGAGTTATTCGCCCATTTGTCGCGCATATACTTAATGCAAATTTAAGACTTATATGAAATAAATTTCGATTTTTGCCCCAATTTCCTAGATCCGCCACCAAATTAGCAAAGAGTAACATTCATAATAAGAGTAATCACTCGCTAATTCTTACTGATGATGACTACTTGGTAGTCGAAAATACGTATTTTAAAAATACAAAAAATTTATTTCGATATATCCTAGGGTTCTCATTTATTATCTTCGATAATATTTATAAGACTTATATGGTTTTCTAATGGATGCCATCGTCAGAACTGGACCAAATTAAAATGAGATCACACGGGAAGCACCAAGGAAAGTTCTCGCTGAAACATAAAAAAAACGGTATGGATGAAATTTGAATTTTTTTTAATCCCGGTAAAATGTATGGTTTCCGTGGGATAGATTTGTTTTAATTTTTCATAGAGCATTAGATCGACATGATTTTTTGTATAGGTAGTGGTAGTTTAGGGGTCACAAAATGACACTTAGTGAATCAAGAAATCTTTACATAATCTAACATTGATACCAAACTTTTGGCCAAAATATAATTGCGGGATTATTATGAGTAAAATTGGTAAAAAAGACTCTTTAAATGCAGGAATATTTCTAATTTGGCAATTTATAAAAAAAATTCTAGTCATATTCTTCTTTTTCTTATTCAATTTTTTTTAATTTCTTCTGCTTCTGAGCCACTTTTTGTATTATTTATGTTTGCTTTCGTTTTTACGCCACGTGGTTCGGGAATTATAAATTGCAAAGTTTTACTGGAAAACTGATTGTTCCTTTTTTGACTTTTGCCTTAAGCTTTTCTAATCTATCCTTCTCTTAGTCTTTAAAGAAAAGGCACAAGTTCGCGCAAGATTTTTTTCATCAGCATATTATAGAATACTTAAAACTTTGCCTTCTTACAAAAAATTTTACTCAAAAACCTGACACATAAACAAAAAGCTTTGAGTTTGATAAATTTAATGTAAAAAACCTATCCTTTTAACAGCAAATATGAATCATAAATCCATACTAGTCCATACTATCCATACTAATATTATAAATGCGAAAGTAACTCTGTCTGTCTGTCTGTCTGTCTGTCTGTCTGTCTGTCTGTCTGTTACTCTTTCACGCCTAAACGGCTGAACGGATTTTTATGAAATTTGGTATGGTGATAGATGATAACCTAGAAATGGTCATAGGCTATAAATAATCACGCCATCGTTCTTAGGGGGTAGGCAGTAGGCAGATAACTAAATTGAGTTAGTGATTTTTAGTCGTTTTTGTTGGGACTTTTGCTCTTTCACGTTTAATATTTTTAAACCCAGCGAAGCGGGTGGGTATCATTCTAGTACTACTATATATTGAAGTACCAACAATATTAATGATATTAGAGTACAAACCTTCTTCTTCAATATTCAATGTAAATCTACTTAATTTCAATAACAAACACAGAAAATATAAATTAAATGACACGGTAATAGCTAGCTACAACATGCAGCTTTAAGAGCAAGAAGATTGAGGCTTACAAAACAGGTGGAGGGCGAGGTTGCAGAAACTAGGTGGCCTGTTTGTGGTGGAGTGTTCATGTAACTACATCAAAAGCAACTTTCAAAATAACTTGAAAGAGTTGTGTTTCCTGAATTTTGACCAGAAATTTGATATAAATACTCTACTGTGAAACGCTCAAACTTTTTAATTAAAAGAATCAGGATCGCTTTTATTTTAAAAGAACAGATTTGTTACTTTAATTTAAAGTAAAATTTTCAAAAATGCTGTAAAAAGTTTGGATAAATACTATCACATTTCCTAAGTAAGAAAGTTTATACAAATTTTAATTAAGAATTTTCTGTATTATTATGATGATATGATAGAAAAACTTATATTATCGATCAGTTTGCATAAACATCAGATTCCATATTATAATAGATACATACACACATATTTATATACTTGGAAATGAGAATTTATAACACATGTAGCAAGTAGTGCATACCTATAGTTTTATATGTTTGGCAAAGTTCCAAAATAATAGAACACCAATTCAATACCAAAAGACTCTCTGTACATACATAAAATTATATTTCAGTGAAATAATCAGTTACAAGGTGGTAATCAATTGTTTCGTTCAATTATAAAATACTATCATGAAAGCCAATAATTATATAAAAAAAAATTTTAACAAAAAGAAAACCGACTTCAAAAGAAAATCTTTTCCAAAACTAATTAATATGCACTAAAAAGTAAAAAAATAATGATAATATAATGTAGTAAAAATTATTGTTTTTTTTGGAGTCGGTGTCAGCCAAGGAAACAACTCTGACAGAACAGTTTGCTACATTAGCTTGGCTGACACCGACTCCAAAAATAACAATAATTTTTACTACATTATATTATCATTATTTTTTTACTTTTTAGTGCATATTAATTTGTTTTGGAAAAGATTTTCTTTTGAAGTCGGTTTTATTTTTGTTAAAAGTTTTTTTTATTTCGTGATTTTTAGTGAATCTGAAGTACACTAACTAATTTTTCACTAAAAAAGAATCATCGAAATCGGTTGACGTGATATTGAGTTATTCGCCCTCTTGTCGTACATAATGAATGCAAATTTAAGACTTTTATGGTTTTCTCATGGATGGCGTTGTCAGAACTAGACCAAAATGAAATGGGACCACACGGGAAGCACCAGCTTTCAAATAGATAAAGAATCATCGAAATCGGTTGACGTGATATTGAGTTATTCGTCCTCTTGTCGTGCATAATGAATATAAATTTAAGACTTTTATGGTTTTCTCTTGGATGTCGTTGTCAGAACTAGACCAAAATGAAATGGGACCACACGGGAAGCACCAGCTTTCAAATAGTTAAAGAATCATCGAAATCAGTTGACGTGATAATCAGTTATTCGTTCTCTTGTCGTGCATTACGAATGCAAATTTAAGACTTTTATGGTTTTCTCATGGATGGCGTTGTCAGAACTAGACCAAAATGAAATGGGACCACACGGGAAGCACCAGCTTTCAAATAGATAAAGAATCATCGAAATCGGTTGACGTGATATTGAGTTATTCGTCCTCTTGTCGTGCATAATGAATGCAATTTTTTTGTCTTTTATGGTTTTCTCATGGATGTCGTTGTCAGAACTAAATTAAAATGAAATGGGACCACACGAGAAGCACCAGCTTTCAAATGGATAAAGAATCATCAAAATCGGTTCACCCAGTCAAAAGTTCTGAGGTAACACACATAAAAAAAAAAATACAGTCGAATTGAGAACCTCCTTTTTTTCGGTTAAAAAAAACTACCATTAAAGCCAATAAAAATTGTATACCTTTTATGTTCCGTAAAACTGGGCATACGTGTTGCAGTATACCGGACAGGTTTACCTGAACAGGTCTGAACAGGCAAACCGGAGCGAGTGTGCCAGCCACTGTAGGCATACCTGTAACGACTGAACGGAGTTGGTTACAATTTGGAACACAGACAGTTTATAACCTGGATTAAAACATAGCCTACTCCTTCATGCGGAAAAAGGTCTGTAAGGGTTTGAAAAGGAAATGAAAGGGATGTGCTTCAAAAACTTAAAAGTTGCACATCAATTTAGTTCAAATTTCGACACGATAAATAACCAGCTTCAAGGATTGTTATACCATGTATATATGTAATATACAAGGTATACTAAGTTTAGTCCCAAGTTTGTAACGCTTAAAAATATTGATTTTAACAAATAAAATTTTGGTATAGGTGTTCATAAAATCACCTAATTGGTCAATTTTGGGTTGTCCTCCCGCCCGTCTGTCACCTCGATAACTCAAAACCGAAAAAAGATATCCTGCTAAAATTTATACAGCGACTCAGTACGTAAAAAGTGAGGTCGAGCAACATAGGTCAAATGAGCAACATAGGTCAATTAGGTCTTGGGCCCGTGGAACCCATCTTGTTAACCGTTAGAGATAAAACAAAAGTTTAAATGTAAAAAATGTTCCTTATAAAAAAATAAACAACTTTTGCTTGAAACATTTTTTCGTCATCACTGTTTACTCGTGAGGGAGCAAATTTAGAGCAAATTGTATAGTATTTATTTTATGGGAATATCAATTATGAATGTGTGACATGCGTGTATGTGCCATGTAATAGATTCATCAGCCAATTTTTTGTTATCACTTGTTTTTATCTATTTTTAACTTTCCTGGAGGGGGTATGAAAAGGTACAGCGAGAAAGTGGAGATGAACAATAGAATAAGTTCAAATATACCCCAGTATCAAATACAAGAGCATGATATGTACATTATAACACTGCAACTTCGACTCAAGGGGGTATGGGGAAGGGGTTAAAGTGGGGATGAACGATCGAATATTTTCAACGTGAGATATCAAAATGAAAGAACGTAACGTGTAAATTATAAAATTGTTACCCCGACGCAAGCGGATATAAGGGTAAGGGGTGGAAGTGGGTCTAAACGATCGAATATTTTCAAATATTCCCATGTCTAATATGAAATAAAAGGGCATGATTTGTACATTAAAAAACTATAAGTTACATGAAAATTAATACAGCCGTTTAAAAGTTGTTTTGTCCAGGTTATATCAAATTTCATAAAATTTACTAGAAAATAAAGTGGCCATGAATATGGATGGCGTTGAATGTGAGAACCACATTGTAGAACACAGAAGTTTCTACATGTAATAAACATATTCGATATACATTTTCCAGTATTATACCTGTGTCAGAGTAACTTTCGTAAAATTTTAATATGCAAAAGATATACCTATATTAGATACCCACCTCTACACAATATAATAATTATATTTCAAAGATACCATCTAAACTTTAAAATCTTTACAATGTATGTATAGAGGTGAATTTAATGATGTCCTTCTTGTTCACTTAATACTATAATTCTAAATGGTTCGAGAGCCCGCAACATAAAGTTAAAAAAATATTTAAAATTAAAAAAAAAAAAATAATTTTTGAAAGTATTATATTGTCTAACAAATTTCAAATTTTGTTGTTTTGAAATGCAACATAGTTTTAAACAATCTTTTTTTAATTGGTTCTACCACTTAAAAATATTGTATACAAACAAAATAGTGATGTGACACAAATGCTAAATTCTAAATTCGAAATCCATAACAAATGCTAAATTCGGACAAATATTGCTAAATATTTTCATAACATTTTTCTATATTAGTATTGTTTTATTACCCTATATTGGTATATTCTCTAGAATTAATAACAACACATAGATATAATCGGTGTTGTAGTTTAAATGATAATCGATTATAATGCTATAAACATATAAATTGATTAAACAATTTATAATGATTAAAATAATACTCACTCGAATTGAAGGGTACAAATACATTTATTATAAACTAGATTGGAAATATTTAAATTATCAAATAGGGTATTATTTATTTTATTAGGTATTAAATTATTAATTATGAAAATTATTTATTTAAAACAATATGTAATGTAATACATTGTAAAAAAATAAATTTATCAAGCATTTAATTCTAATTTATTTCAAAGTAGCTGTGAACTGCCCGCTTTGCTGGGCGACATTCCCACTTTCACCTCCCCCCCCATATTCCATATCCTTTTCTAGGTTACTATCTATCACCTAACTAAATTTCATCAAAATCAGTTCAGCCGTTTAGGCATGATAGAGCAAAACTCCCAGCAAAAACCATAAAAAAATCACTAACTCAATTCAGTTTTCTGCCTACTTCCTACCCCCTAAGTATGATGACGTGATCATTTTGATCTTATATCCGTTTTTAGGTAACCATCTATTACATTACTAAAGTTCATCAAAATCTGTTCAGCCGTTTAGACGTGAAAGAGCAAAAGTCCCAACAAAAACTATTAAAAATCACTAACTCAATTTAGTTATCTGCCTACTGCCTACTCCCTAAGAACGATGGTTATTTATAGCCTATGACCATTTCTAGGTTATCATCTATCACCATACCAAATTTCATCAAAATCCGTTTAGCCGTTTAGGCGTGAAAGAGTAACAGACAGACAGACAGACAGACAGACAGAGTTACTTTCGCATTTATAATATTAGTATGGATAGTATGGATAATAAAAACATATTAGCTCAGTAAATCAACGAAAATAGATTGCAAAAAAACTCATAGATTTTTACAAAGGAACCAATAAGAAATAAGTGACTCAGATTTCAGTAATTTATTTCCGAATCATTCTCCTAGTTAAATGTAGGTCTAATAGGCTTTCGAAAACATAAAAACTCATCCTCGGACTTTATCTGGCAGAAGTTAGATATTCTATTCTATCCAAATTATTACTCATAATAATGGAAGAGCCAGACCAAAAAAAATTCGTTGAATTTACTAAATCTGATAATTTGAGGATTGGTTATAGTAGTTGTGTACACACACATACTGCGGTCAGTCAAGCGAACGATAGAACAGGGGTCAGATATATGCTATCGAAACGGTAAAGTTTTACGTGGTACTAAAATGAATTCACTAAATTAAAGAGAATTGCAAAAAATACACTCGATCCAGGATTCAAACCCGGACTTCTTGGATTCATGTCAAGCGCCCCACCTATAAGGCTATTCGAGTTCTAGACACGAATGCAATTTTTTCAACTCATTGAATTTTTTACTTTGTTTATCCACTTATTTATTATTATTAATTTTTGTTTTTGTTTACTTTTAATCATGCATACGATATTTATTTACATCACGATCTCTTCGATTATAATTGATGTTTTTATAATGATGCATACAGTATGCATGATTAAAAGTTATATCATTAGCGATTTAGGCTAGGCATCGCTATATTAGTCACGACAGTGTCTACTACCCGTCCAGATTATTTCCCTCACCTAGAATGTTTCCGATCTTAAATAACACTTAAAAAACATCTATTTGAAAAAAAAATCATCAAAATTGGAGCTTTTATTGAGGACTCCCGACTAAAAACATTCATTCATGCGACTACATTATCACAAATGAAAATTATCTTTCCAAAATTAATTTTTGAATCAGAGCATATAATTAATTTTTAAAAAATTTAATGTAATAAATTTTCTCGTACATCTAAACTTATCCACCAAAGAACTAACAAACACAATCTATTTAATTAAATACCAAAACATTCGCACCACCATCAAAATAATAATAATTCTTAATTGAATTATTTTAACATAAAACGCAAAGAACACACCTTTTGTTCCTGCCTCGAGCGTTGAATCTATATATATATAAAAAGAGAGTGTTTGTTTGTATGTCCCCGATTTTCCCTAAAACTAACCATTGACCTTCGGTAAGGGATTATGTCATTGGGTAGCCCTTAGGCTCCCATTGTGAATAAGGGAGTTTGGTGGGGGTGGAATTAAAAATGATCTAGGAATTCATAGAAAATAGATTAAAAAATAGTTCTAATAATTTTCAATAGATGGCGCCACTGTCAATAGTACAATTTTCACCAGATGACGCTACTGGTGCAAATGTCTTTCGATTTTTCTCGAAAATTCTGGAATGTTCCATGGATTTCTATCGAATTTTCTAGAATTTTCTCGAACATTCTGGAATGTTCTATGGATTTCTATCGAATTTTCTAGAACTTTCTCGAATATTCTCGAATGTTGTATGGATTTTTATTGAATTTTATCAAACTTTCTCGAACAATCTGGAATGTTCCATGGGTTTCTGTCGAATTTTGTCGAACATTCTGGAATGTTCTATGGATTTCTATCGAATTTTCTAGAATTTTCTCGAACATTCTGGAATATTCTATGGATTTCTATCGAATTTTCTAGAACTTTCTCGAATATTCTGGAATGTTCCATGGGTTTCTATCGATCTATCCCTTACTTTTCCGTACACACAGAGAGTGTAGACATAATATTGGGATCGGCCAAAAAAATCTTACTGTTCCGTACACACAGAGAGAATTAAAAAAAAAGTCTTTCATTTAACAATTTTGATATTTAAATGTGCAAAAACAACCCAGCGAAGCGGGTTTAACAGCTAGTAAGCATTTATAAACGAAATATTCTCAAATAAGGTTTAGTAAAATTGCATGTGATTATACAGTCAAGTTGTTTATTCAATAAAAATACATAAATTTTCTTTTAAGTATTTTTTTATTTAATTTAATGTTGCGGTGAAAATGAAGATAGAAAATGTTTATCATGTATGCCTTTCTTTATTTACTTATAAATAAGAATACTTGTTGAACGGTAAATAAATTAAAGTAGAATATATTATACATATATATAAAGGAGTGTTTGGTTGTTGTAAAATAGATAAGAATCAAACTAATGGAAATTTATTAGTCATTAATTATTATTTACTAATTATTCTTAATTCTAGTCTTTACCAACTGAAACTCAAATTTAATTTTCGTTAATTCATGCAGATAATTCAATTTACGTTGAATTGTAAATTGGCTTGTTAAATTTCTCTACATGAAATTTAGATAGCAAACTAGTGCCGAATAAAAAAACTTTTAACAAAAAGAAAACCGACTTCAAAAGAAAAACTTTTCCAAAATAAATTAATATGCACTAAAAAGTAAAAAATAACGATAATATAATGTAGTTATGATTATTGTTAATTTTTGGAGTCGGTGTCAACCAAGGAAACAAACTCTGACGGAACAGATTGCCACATTAGCTTGACTGACACCGACTCCAAAAATAACAATAATCATAACTACATTATATCATCGTTATTTTTTACTTTTTAGTGCATATTAATTTATTTTGGAAAAGTTTTTCTTTTGAAGTCGGTTTTCTTTTTGTTAAAAGTTTTTTTATTTTGTGATTTTTAGTGAATCTGAAGTACGCTAACTAATTCGTAACTAAAAAAAGAATCATCGAAATCGGTTGGCTTGATATTGAGTTATTCGTCCTCTTGTCGTGCATACTTGCTACAAATCTAAGACTTTTATGATTTTTTCATGGATGCCGTTGTCAAACCTGCACAAAAATGAAATGGGACCACACGGTGAACACCAGCTTTCAAACAGTTAAATAGACAGTTAGAATTATCAAAATCGGTTCACCCAGTCAAAAGTTCTAAGGTAACATACATTAAAAAAAAAAAAAAAAACAGTCGAATGGATAACCTCCTCCGTTTTTGTTTGAAGTCGGTTAAAAATAAACAAATTGGCACTTTTCAAATAGGCCAATTAGTCGGATAAAGGAAGCTCCAATTTTGATGACTTTTTTTTCAATGATTCTGTTTTTATAGTATTTAAAATCAGAAACATTTCAGTAAGGGAAATAATTATCTACAGTGGAGATAGGCAATGTCGCGAGTGATGTATCAACGCGAAGCCTATTTCGCTAATTATAGAAGTTTGAAATTTTGAGAGAATATTGATTTTATACAGTAGGTGACATTTAAGAATGGATTTTTCGAAATTTACCCTCTAAAGAAGTATAACAGGCGATGAAAGTTTGTATGAAAATATACACAAACCGTCCTTTTCTTAAGTTCATATACCGAGTTCATTTCTTAACCAATTTTGTCTGAACTCTTTTACCTATAGAATTCTACATTATCAGTAAGTAATATGGGCTATATTTTATTTTCCAAAAAATTTGGGTTTCGCTCCAAAAGAAAATATCCAATAAAAAATGAAACCGTCATTTTTGAGTTCACCACATAACTAACTGATTTTTAAAATTCCTTCCCCTATAGAATGCTTGCTGCATGATCACCAAGTAACATGGATTGTATTTTAATTTCAAAAATGTAAATTTTTATTCTTGTTAAGTTATAATACATTTTTTGTGGTAAATTTTTACTTTTGGAACGGAACCCAATTCTTTTTTGAAAATAAAATGTAGCCCGTATTACATGTTGATAACGTAGAATTCTATAGATGAAAGAATTTTTAAAATTGGCTAAGTAGTGAACTCAAAAATGACGATTTGTCTGTATTTTCATACAGACTTTCATTCTCTGTTACACTCCTTTAGGGGATGAATTTAGCAAAATTCTTTCTTACATGACCCGCCTACAGTATAGAATCAATATCCGTTCGAAATTTCAAACTTCCATCATTAGTAATTTAGACTGGGCGTCGGTATATAAGTCGGGACACTGCCTTTTCCCCCTCCAGATTATTTTCCCCTTCTCAAATGTTCCTGATATTAAATAATGTGTATACTAAGAAGTAAGCAAGAGGTGAAATTTGCAAGAGACAGTTACCAAAAATTAAAGCACCTGGGCCTGATAGTCTGGAATCAGAACTTGTAAAAACGAACGACATCTTAGCAAAATATACGGATTTCCGTTTTGAACGAGCTGTATTCTAGTTGTCTTGAAGAGGAGTCTAACTTAACTCCAAAGTATGAATTTTATTATCTAATTTGATTATCTCTTACGTTACATGTTACTGTATAAACATAATAAAAGCAGCAGTCATTAATATAACATACCATAAAAAACAGGCCATACAATACATTTCGATAAATAATAGCAAATGGACCATGCTCATAAAATATTAAATGTATTGCATACTTGAAGTTCTGCTATGTTTCTTACCAAATTCAAAGACATGTCGATCTGAAAGAAATATGTATCTAATATTACACTGCAACCGTTCTTGTGGGTCGTAAATATATTGCAAGTGAGGAATAGGTCAGGTGGCGACTGGCTCCGCATCATTCGAGGGCTAAAAAACCAGACTTGACGGATTTTGATGCGGTTTTTTTTAATAGATAGAGTGATTCAAGAGGAAGGTTTTTATGTATAATACATCCATATTATAGTAGAGTAAGGGGTTGAAATAGGGGTTGAAAGGGATATGCTTCAAAAACTAAAAAAGTTGTGCATCGATTAAGCTAAAATATTGACACGATATACAACCAGCTTCAAAGATCTATTGTTTTTATCTACTTTTAACCTTCGGAGGATAGAAAGGTGTAGTGAGAAAGTGGGAAGGAATTATCGAATATTTACAAATATACCTAAGTGGGGTATCAAATAAAAGAGCATGACGTGTACATTACAAAACTGTTATCCCACGCAAGGAAATGTGGAGGGAGGGGTGCAAGTGGGGATGTTGCCCAGCAAAGCGGGTAGTTCACAGCTAGTACATTATATAATTATGTCAATAATAATTTAAGAAGGTTTAGTTTAGTTTCAAGTGCGTGGAATATGTCGATAAAAAAAAATTTTTTTCTTTTGTGTTCCCGAAATATTTTATTCGACTCACATGCAATGATTGTCAATCATATGAGTATGTGTATTTATATGAGCGTTATATGTATTAAAGGTAGTAATTTATCGATTTTATTGGCTGTCAATAACATTTGATATTATATGCATGCATTTGAAGCAATTGTACCGACACGTTGGCATGCGACATGTCAACATATTTTCGATAAACTGTTATTAAAAATGAAGAATATTGAAAACTTCTTGAAAAATCAACAGTGTACTCTTTCAGTTCAAAATTATAAATTCTTTTTGTGAAAAGAACCAAAAATGTTTTTTAACGTTAGTTACGAAAAATTCATTAACCTTTTGAATCTAAATTGCTTTTAAAGAAACCCGAAGAACTAGGTCCAATCTGATGTTAGCAGGGCCGGATTAACAAGTAGGCAGAATAGGCAGTTGCCTGGGGCCCCCGATTTTAGGGGGCCCCCAAAAAATGAAAAAGCCTTCTAAAATTTTCTTACAAACATAAAATTCTAGAGAGTGAAAGGAAATATAATCAGAACTGAAAATAAATTTTACTCAAATAAATAAAACTCAATTGGCCGCATTCAAAAGGCGACGACCGACGAACTAGACAATTAAGTTCCTAAAAAGGACATTTCCGACTACTTTGACAAAACTCATAGTCATTTGTATAAGATTCTAATGGAAGATCAATTAGCCGATGTATTTCCTAACACAGAAATAGCTCTTCGGATTTTTTTAACATTAATGATCACAAATTGTTCTGCCGAACGATCCTTCTCGCAATTAAAAAAAAATCAAAGCTGCTGAAAGAGCTACAACGCGACAAGAGCGATTCGAGATGTTAGGTATACTTTGCATTGAGTCAGATTAAGTTTGTATTTTTTAATCGAAAAAAGAAGGGAACGGACGTGAAAAAAGGGCCCCCAAGTTGATGGTTGCCTAGGGCCTCGTTGAGGATTAATCCGGCCCTGGATGTTAGAATATGATGTCCCCCATCAAACTCTGTAACTTTTGTTTAAGTTAGTTTTTGATTTGTTAGCTAAAAAACGAGCGTTTATCCATTATAAATTAAAATGACTCACCCTATATACATCTACACTCTCTCCTAGTCGGTGCCATTTATTCTGAACAACCTATTCACAGACAAATATTTCTAAAAAAAAATCAGTGCATGGTACACGATTAATAGAGTGCATGGTACAAGTTTTTTTAACTTCCCGCTAAGAAAATAGGGAAATTATTGTTTTCACCCCGTTTTGCCAAAATCGAGTTTTCATCAGATCTCGACGTTTTAAGGTGTCAGGAAGCTTCCCTGACTACTTCCGCGAGGGTGTCTGTATGGCTGTATGTATGTATGAGTGTGTGTGTGTGTGTGGATGTATGTAAACCTCTCATAACTTTTGAACGGCTTGTCCGATTTGATCGCGGTTGGTGCCATTCGAAAGGGCTTGACCAAACTTAGATTTTGAGGACCGATTCGAACCGATAGATTTCGAGAAATCTCAAAAAAACTGCAAAAAAAATTTTTTATTAAGTGGTTTTTTTTAAATAATTTTTAAACGGCTGTATCGATCAATTCCAAAAACTAATCAGCTCTCAACATCAAAAAACCACGTCGATCACCACCAGTCTGGTCAAAATCGGTTGATTCGTTCGTGAGTTATCGTTGACGAAAGAAAACCCAAAAAAGCGTTTTTTCGGAATAACCTCAAAATTTATTGTTCTATCAATTGAAACTTAAAGATTCTTCATGAAGCTTCAAAAACTGCGTCGAATGTCACCAACCGCGTGGAAATCGGTTTATTCATTCTAAAGTTATCGCGATTTGAAAATTTAAAAAATTGTGTTTTATCAAACGTCTATGAAATTTTTGAGCTAGAAGCTCAATTTATCACATTTCTACCAAGTTTTATTATCTTATTCCCTCTATTTCCAATACTCCGTTCAAAAATTTTAGTATGATTGTAAAATTTAATCAGATTTTAGTCTAAGATCACATCTAATTACAATAAAATGCGAGTGGATATAACATCAGAATAGATAAAAATTTTTACACGTTATGAGTCAATACTTAGCGGGAAGTTACAGGGATGACCTGCAGGGTCAACCGTTTTCCAAATTTTTTTATTCCAAAACTGTACCGCTACAAGGCTAATAATGTTATATTTGGATATCATAAATTTTCACACAAATCTTAAATGTACACATACTGTGTTTATGATTGTCAACATACTCTTATATGTAGTGAACTTTAATTAAAATACATACAACAGAAGAAAGTTAAGCGTCACAAGGTTCAAAGCATGTCAGATCTAAATATACAAGATAACTAACTATCCAAGCCCGAAAGACATATTTGAGTTGGTTGAAAAGGCCAGAGCCTTAGATAAGCGTAGAATATATATAATATATACGATAATATCTGATGCAATATTGCTCTTTATTAAATATAATATGTTTTTACTTAATATACTTCTTCCGTGTACAAATAATAATAAAACATGTGAAAACAAACAATTGACTGAGTTATTTATTGAAATACCATGTATAGACAATGTTAATAACGCAATCGACGAGTGTTTTTTTCGTAATATAAATATACTTTCGTAATATAAATCGTTATGTAAATATAGAAAGGTAGCCACTCTTACACGCAAAGTAACAACAGTATCTTTCCTCTCACTTCCTCAGTACATATATGCTATAACCAAATAACCACATACATAATTTATCTAACGTATAAATTTCAAATATAGGTATACACATTATCTGTATACAAACTATATAATGTTTCTAACCTAATTTGTGCCCTCAAAAGTTAACAGTGATGTTTACAAAGAAAACGGTTGTTTATTTTTTAGAAGGAACATTTTATATGTTAAACTTTTGTTCTGTCTCCGTCAGCTTACAAAAAAAAGGTCCTACGGACTCCAAATCCAATTGGTCTATGTGGATTTTGAGATCAATGGGTTCCTTTTATGATCTTGAACTTAACCTTTACTTTCAGGATCGTCACCTCATGCTCGTTTCTCTTAAAAGATAAAACAAAGCACACTTTAAAATAGCAAGTTATTCCTGATAAAGAAGCATACATACCTACATCTTTATTATTACATGTAACTATAGATATTCGACAAGGTAGGGAAGTAGCTTCGAATCACAGAACTACTTGAGTCTAGCCTACGACACCTCATTATTATTGTTCTTACTATTATTACTATTATAATGTCTTCATGCAAACAATAAATATGTTCTAAAGAAAATTCATAAAAATATTATTTTAGGAAATTACAACATTTTCAAAATGAAAATACCTATAAACATTAAGGAAGTACATAGAATCGATTCACACTTTCAATTGTTTGTTATTAACTTGTAGTTTAGTTTGTATGTTCTTCTTCAAATTTGTTTTGGTAAGTGGTATAGAAAATTGCAAATAATACAGTATATTTTAAGATTTTCATATTTTTGCACACATTTGATTTACTCTTAAATTTAATTTTTTATATATTTAAAAAAAAAAAACATGTTTTTTCTGTATCTATTGTGTTTGTAGAAAATATAACAGAAGGAAGTTAATTTTCTGCGGAATATTTTTTATGTTTTATATCGTTATAAAAAAATGTTTATCTTATATTCCTTTTTATATTTTAGCTCACATATTCCTTTTGTATATTTAACGACATTCCTATTAGAAATTCTGATAGAATTGCAAGGTAAGATAAATGTACCATATTACGGAATGTTTAAACATAATGATGTTCATTTTGAAGCTAATTATTGAAATAAATATAAATATTTCCACCATAAAAATTTGGTTTGTCGTACAAAATGTTTTTTGAGAATAATAGTTTTGATAATTTTTTCACGCTAAGTCTTTAATGTATAGTATTAAACGTTAATTTTCTGAAATTCGAGTTTGTCTCTAATTCCGTGATAAAATTTAGCTTTGAATCTGATTCCGAGAATGGAAGTTCATAAATCCGGAATACACACTTAACATAGGAAAAATAAAAATAATAGTTTTGTTTAACGTAATTAAGTTTATTGAATATTTTTATATAAATTTGATTGGAAACAATTTAAATTTTTAATAAATATTTAAATTTTTTTTAAATCCTTAGATATTATATTGCTCAATACTAATAGTAATAATTGTGATTAGTTTTATTCAAAAGTCGTTCTTTTTTCTTCATATTTTAGTTCTAGAGGTTCTGTTATTATTTAAAATTTAAAATATATTTAGTGCTTCTTATTTTTTGATCAAAATAAAAATTCCTGGAATAACTTATTACCCCGTAATTATGTACATTTACCTTACACCGTGTATTTTATTGTACACTATCTGCCATATCAGAATATAAAATAGTCCAATCAAATAAGACATTTGCATACTTAAATTCTGAAACGAGCAGTTTCTCAAGGTAAAATTGTTAAGCTCTAAGAGAATTTTAGGGACCGCGATTCACCAAGCACCTGACAACCCCCCTATTAGATATTAGGATTAGGATATTGGGATTAGGATATTAGGATTAGGATATTAGGATTAGGATATTAGGATTAGGATATTAGGATTAGGATATTAGGATTAGGATATTAGGATTAGGATATTAGGATTAGGATATTAGGATTAGGATATTAGGATTAGGATATTAGGATTAGGATATTAGGATTAGGATATTAGGATTAGGATATTAGGATTAGGATATTAGGATTAGGATATTAGGATTAGGATATTAGGATTAGGATATTAGGATTAGGATATTAGGATTAGGATATTAGGATTAGGATATTAGGATTAGGATATTAGGATTAGGATATTAGGATTAGGATATTAGGATTAGGATATTAGGATTAGGATATTAGGATTAGGATATTAGGATTAGGATATTCGGATTAGGATATTAGGATTAGGATATTAGGATTAGGATATTAGGATTAGCATATTAGGATTAGGAATATTCTTCTTTATTCGGATTTTTATTTGTAAAATTTTGTAGAAAATCGTTAAAGAATCTATGTTCATAGTAATTATCCTTTTAAATTATTAAGCAGTATTCCAAAGTTCTTTTTAGATATCTACGTCCTCTTTTCAAAACTTTCTTATCACCGAACAACTAAATATAATTTAAAAATGCGTAACATATTCATAACCAATTCCATAAATTCATTTAAAAACCACATAATAAATTTTGAAATACAATTTATTTTTGTAAGGCCTTTAGAAAAATTGTACATTAAGTAATTAATATTGAAAGTATATATAAAGCGCCTTATTCATTTTAAAATTATTTTATAAAAATATTATCAATTTTAAATAATTAAAATATTTCGTCATTATAAGTATTTACGATGTACGTCATATTTTTCATAACACAAACGTATTCATAAGAAGTTTTCGTTAAAATTATATTACTTCGTATAAGATTATTATTTTATATATGAAAAACTTATTCTAAATATTTTAAGAGAAAATAATTCAATGTGTTTCCAAGTATCCCTGAGGGCTTTTCGTTACATACATATTTTATTAATGTATATCAATTAAATTTCATATTATCTGACAGTAACTACAAGTTAAATGACTATTTGATATATACTACTTTATCAATATTATTACATATTTTTGATACATTATTATTTTGTCAAGTGAGAGACAATGGCCTTGTACAGCAGAAAATGCGTATTATAAAAAAAAAACATGTACATGTTCTGTTAACCTAGATCAGTTATGTATCCGCGAATTTCCGGAAAAACAAAAATGTGCACAGTGGAATCAGCTAGCTTTTATTTGAACTCCTTAGAAAATTTCCGAAGGAAATGCAGCTATTGCTTTTTTACTTATGATGGAATTATGATGGAAAATTTCTTCAAATGTTCAACGATCTTACCTTATAGATGTCAACAATGTCCATCGTTAAAATCCCTATATATTATAAATGTGAAAGTAAAGATGTTTGGTTGTTTGTTTGCTTGTTTTTTTGTTTGCTACGCTTTCACGCAAAAACAACCGAATGGATTAGAATGAAACTGTACAACAATATAGCTCATACATCAGAATAGCACATGAGCTATAATTTATATAGATATAATTTTAGGACCACCTCCTACCTGCCTTCATTATTTTATTGAACTGTGATTCGATAAAGTTATTACTTGTTATTAGTCGCAAACTAGGCTTCAGATCCAAAATTGGAAATACAACTTTTCCTTCATCTGTATGAGCTTATTCTGTCGGCCAACGATCTGCAGTCAATAACAGAAAGCCCTGTATTTTTCATGAAATTTTATTGATTGATAAACACGTCTATGATAGCTTGTGTATCGAAAAAGGTTCATGACTATTTTTAATTATATTAATTTTAAACAATTCTTTTCATAATAGTCTTTTGCAGGCAATCCCTTACCATTATTTCCGTAATAAGATTATCAGATTGGTGTCAGAAGAAAAATATTTTAATTACGAAAACAATATTATAGGCTTCACTAAAATTTCACTTTTCGATATACAATCTCTCATAGACGTTTATATCAACCAAAAAATTTAAGTGGTTGATTTCAAAAAATACGTTTCATTTCGTTATCAGATAGTTGAAGGTCGACCATATATCGTCGCTTGTATTATTTTAAAATGTGCTATATAATTAAATATATATCCACGTATATAAATAATATAGTAGCTAAAGCCTTTTGTTTTTATCTATTTTTACGAAAAAGCATAAATGTTTCTTGAAAATAAATTCTGCTCATGCAAAAAATTATGAATTTATGCGCATACATAAGAATTATTTTAAACATTTGGTTACCAAAAAACGTGAAAATGTATATATGTTACAGTCAAAACTCTTCTTCGGTCAATACTACTTTTACCTGGCAGTGTCAGTCAAAAGTACTTTTGACAACAGGCTTTCGTCAATAGTAATTTTGACTGAAATAACAATCAAAAGTACTTTTTCCCAATGAAGCTGGTCAAAAGTGGATTTGATTTACTGATTTTTTCTTACATTTACTTCAATTATTTTATCTTCAATTATAGTTAATAACCACTTAATAAATTATAACGTAAGTGTATTTTTACGTTATTTTAGTGATTTTAGTACTTGTTACTTTATCTTTGTATCAGTTATTAAGGATATATGAGCATGACAACAATGTTTGATTTAAAGGCTCAAAAGGCTTGTAGGTAGTGTTTTACTCAAAGAATATGTGGTTAAAATTTCAGCTTAGGTATCCGTGCAAATTTTTAAGAAAAAAGTCATTAAAAATCGATATAAAATACATTGGCTCTTATGGAGGAATCTCAAAAACGACAAGTTTTTGATAATTTTCATTTGGAATGAATGAAAACAAATTAAAAAAAACTTTTTAATAGAAAGTAAACATATTAGCAATGAATTAGAAAAGGAAAAACTAAGTGTCACCGTCCATATAAGGGATGTAAGAGCAGGGTAGATTAAGGGTTGAAATTATTTTTATCTTATTTTCAACTTTGATGATGAATTTTGTTATAACTTCATGAATGTAGACGAAAAATAAGAA
This sequence comes from Chrysoperla carnea, assembly GCF_905475395.1. NCBI lineage: Eukaryota > Metazoa > Arthropoda > Insecta > Neuroptera > Chrysopidae > Chrysoperla > Chrysoperla carnea. The sequence continues at coordinate 6,721,867 of NC_058337.1, forward strand.
TAAAATTTTTCGATATGTGTCTTGGTTTTCGAAATATCGAAAGCTAAATAATTAAACAAAATTTTCAATTTTCGATATTTTGAAAATTAAGCCAGGTATCGAAAAATTTTATTCTTACTTTTCGTCTTATATCGTCAAGTAATAATATAAATTTACCATCAAAATTGAAAATCTCTATTTTTAAATTTGTGCCCCCACTACCATGCTCATATGCTCATACATCCTTAAAAGTACTTTTGACTGGCTAAGAGTTTTGACTGTGACATATATAGTCTCTTGCAAAATGATAATAAAGAATATTCAGTTGTCACTTTAAGAACATTGTTCGTAAAACATGTATATATTATTAGTTTACGTTATGTGTACCGCATGTTTTAAAAGAGATTCCTGCCATCGTCAACTCTTAAAAAATTCATTCAAATATATTCCATCATAATTCTCGCCCTCTCTAGTAAGCAGCTTTAGAAGCAACGTTTTCCTGAATTTCACCCCCGGGCAAATGTGATCACGCATACTAATATCCGTTAGCAATGTAAACAAAAGAAACTTACCTACATACAAGATGGTTCAAGTTAATAGAGCAGGTTTTCATCAAATTATAGATAACGATAAAATAATAGTAATAAAAGTTTTAAATACAAATATAATCGGTATAGCTTCGTTTTTAAAGGTACGTGGTGTTCAAATTTTGACAAACAAAAAGAAAGTTTCTGTGATTATTCTTGACAATACACCTGCTTAAATTTATTGAAAATTTGATAATATCAGCTAAGGATTTTTCATGATTGAAGGATTAGGGTATTAAATTATGAAAATCGGCCGTAGAGATATGGGTTTGCCATCTTCAGTTTTAAGAATAATATCGCTACCACCATTGGCTCTATTACAAATAGAGTGTCCCAAACTTTAATATTTTGTGCTGAATTTTCATTTTTTCTAGTAACCATTTTGGCAATACGCACATCTATATGCTATTTTTCTAAAATATCAACAGCCTGTATTCATAAAAGGGCGTTTTCCTGGCTATAAGTGTACTGTAAAACTGTCATTATTTTATCAATGTCTAATTTGATACCTGCTGTTATAACTTGAGCCCTGTACATTATATATTAAACTAGCTGTGATCTACCCGCTTTGCTGGGCAACATCCCCACTTGACCCTTCTCGCCACATTTCCTTGCGTGGGATAACAGTTTTATAATGTACACGTCATGCTCTTTTATTTGATACCCCACTTAGGTATATTTGTAAATATTCGATAATTCCTTCCCACTTTCTCGCTACCCCTTTCTACCCTCCGAAGGTTAAAAGTAGATAAAAACAATAGATCTTTGAAGCTGGTTGTATATCGTTATCAATATTTGAGCTTAATCGATGCACAACTTTTTTAGTTTCTGAAGCATATCCCTTTCAACCCCTTACTCTACTATAATATGGATGTATTATACATAAAAACCTTCCTCTTGAATCACTCTATCTATTAAAAAAAAATCGCATCAAAATCCGTTGCGTAGTTTCAAAGATTTAAGCGTACATAGGGACATAGGGACAGAAAAAGCGACTTTGTTTTATAATATGTAGTGATAACAGACACAATGAAACAAATTAGCAATAAATAAATAGTCGTAGTGCCCATCGGCATACATTATCATTGATAAAACATTTCTTAAAGGTGGTGTGTGACTTAATTATGCGTCTAGTGAAGTTTATGAATGTATTTTAAGCTAAGTTTTTGACAACTAATCGATTTTTATCTGTAACATCTCATTTCGTTCGTAATTGCATTAAGAAAAAGTTCCTTAAATTAATTTGTGAACCTTCCCCACTTCTTTTTTCGGAAATTCGACTTTTATGCCCCAGACTTCTCGAGGCGTATTCAAAATAATAAATTAGGTTGAAAAAGGGAGTAATAGGGAAGGGTCACAAACTAATTTAAGCATCTTTTTCTAAATATAATTACGAACAAAATGAGATGTTAATAATCAAAATCGGTTAGTTGTCAAAAAACTGATTTTACATTTTTTAACTGCACTATTACTCCAACAATGGTTATTTACGAAAATTCTCGTGCGAAGGGTAGTTTAGTCAGAAGCTTAATCAAAAGAGCTATCCGTTTTTCCACTAATTGACAATTGCATTAAATCACAATGAATGTTGACGGTCTACGAACTTCTGCAAGTTTAATCGAGGAAAATGCTTCGGACTAAAAATTGTTTCTTATCAAAGGAACACATCTCATATCGACATCGAATATGACCTAAGTTTTCAGGTTCAATTAAAACTTGCGCTGGTTTATAACTAACATACATTGAACGAACGCTTTAAATTAGTAAGTGGCTTCCTATAAATACGTTAACAGTTTTTGTTTGAAACATTTTTTGTAACCCGAATAGTTTAGAAGTAATTGATAGCAAAAATTCTAGCTTTTCGTGCGTTTATTCATTCAATTTTATTTCTTTTTGGATTTATTGTAAAAATTTTTTTAAATTAGAAAATTATGATTATTTTTTTAAATTTGAAATAGCGAGTATGAGAGATGGTTTCACCAATTATTGAAATTAATCCCTTGAAGTATGGTCAAGATTGAAAACTAAATATACGTGTGATATCTTGTGTAATCTAACTATCATCTCGCAAGTAGGTTAGTTAAGATATTCCTCAGGTTATATGAAATAAAATAAGTTTGTTTTATACCCAACACTCAAATACATTCGGTAAAAATTTCTTTACTCCTAGCTGGTGACACACAATGTGGATGGTTTTCACTTGGTACTGTCTACTGATAGTGAAGAAAAAGTATTAGAACATATATAATATGTATTTTACACAATACCATGACTCACCATTCTATCTCTGTTCATGTTTGAGTATCATGACGTCATAGATTTAGAATGGTTACGTGACACTATCTGAATGTGTTACATATACTTGCTCCGTTTTTTTTTTATACCATGTATATATGAAATATACATAGTATATTAAGTTTAGTCCCAAGTTTGTAACGCTTAAAAATAATGATGCTAGGAAAAAATTTTGTCATAGGTGTTCATAAAATAACCGAATTAGTCCATTTCCGGTTATCCGTCCGTCCGTCCGTCCGTCCGTCCGTTTGTGGACACGATAAAGTGAGGTCAGGTTCGTAAATGAGCATCATAGGTCAATTGGGTCTTGGGTCCGTAGGACCCATCTTGTAAACCGTTAGAGATAGAACAAAAGTTTAAATGTAAAAAATGTTCCTTATCAAAAATTAAACAACTATTGTTTGAAACATTTTTTCGTAAACATCACTGTTTACCCGTGAGGGCGCCAATTAGGCGGAAATTTTATAATATGTACTCTACTTGATTATCAGTTATGTATGTGTCACATGTATGTATATGTAATGTGATAAAGAAATCAACACTGAATATGCATGGTATTTCAACAATTAACTCAGTCAATTGTTTGTTTTCACTTGTTATGATATAAAAATGTCACATTATTAAGTATTACTTTCAAATTTTACTATATTTTTATAATATTATTCTCTAATATGTATGTGCCGTTTCCATTTTGAAGAGAGTACCTTATATATAATATAATTTTAAATTTATTGTAATTTGCTTTTTCAATATGTAATTGAGCTCAAAAAATTGTTTATATAGCAAATTGTATTTACCAGTATTATTGGTATACATAGTAGTAATAAAACTAGTTAAAAACAAGTGAAAACAACCATGAAACCATGAAACATGACAAGAAACATGACCTCACTTTTTACGTCCTGAGTACGCTGTAAAAATTTCAGCTCGATATCTTCTTTCGTTTTTGAGTTATCGTGTCCACAGACGGACGGACGGACGGACGGACAACCGGAAATGGACTAATTAGTTGATTTTATGAACACCTATGACAAAATTTTTTTCCTAGCATCAATATTTTTAAGCGTTACAAACTTTGGACTAAACTTAATATACTATATATATTTCATATATACATGGTATAATCATGGTAATAAAGAAAGAAGTATTGTATATTTGAAATTTGGCAGAGTTTTTTATTTGGTTGTACAACAACTTCGTACCGAAAAATCGACTATACTATTATGTATTTTAACGTAATTAAAAAATGGTTTTATATTCAAGTATTTACTAAAAACACGAATATTTGATATAATTATAAAAAAAACAGGAGTATCTATGCTCATACTAAGTATATGTACTATATATACAACACGATTTCATATTTTCAATAAAAATTGTGTTATTTTGTGCCAGAGATAAAAAAATACACGCTTTAAATTTTTTAAATAACTAAAAATTTTGAAAATAGATTTTTTTTTATATATATAGTATACTTCTATTCTTTCATAGAAACATGATATATTAAAGGATATGGCACGTAAAAAAATCCGTGAACGCTAACTTTCTACCGCTTGATAAATAAGCTCCTGCGTCGGTGCAGAGCATTTTCACGCATTGGACATATATATATATATATATATATATATATATATATATATATATATATATATATATATATATATATATATATATATATATATATATATATATATATATATATATATATATATATGCTGCTTCTTGTCAAAAAGTTCCCTAACCACCGCACAAATGTAACGTTATGCTAGCAGGCATATACCCCTTCCCTTCCCGACTAATATTAAACTATGTTATCCTTTTTCGCACTTTGACCCCACGTAATTTTTTTTCCCACATCTCGGAACGATGATGACTTTTCATTTTTCATTAAAGAACGTGTTTTGATCAATCCTACTAAATTTCAGCCGGGTGCGAATGTTTGTACCTTCGAATGCTTAAATTGAACGGATCAACTGTGCATTCTTAAAAATGCTTAAGAAAATTAAATTTTTAAACCATATTCTGTAAATAAACACAATCTGGGTTTAAAGCTAGAACAACGAGCTTACATATACTTGTACCTAATAGTTAACAGCTTACTTGACCTACATATCCATACTAATATTATAAATGCGAAAGTAACTCTGTCTGTCTGTCTGTCTGTCTGTCTGTCTGATACTCTTTCACGCCTAAACGGCTGAACGGATTTTGATGAAATTTGGTATGGTGATAGATGATAACCTAGAAATGGTCATAGGCTATAAATAATCACGCCATCGTTCTTAGGGGGTAGGCAGTAGGCAGATAACTAAATTGAGTTAGTGATTTTTAGTCGTTTTTGTTGGGACTTTTGCTCTTTCACGTCTAAACGGCTGAACAGATTTTGATGAAATTTAGTAAGGTAATAGATGGTTACCTAAAAACGGATATAAGATCAAAATGATCACGTCATCGTACTTAGGGGGTAGGAAGTAGGCAGAAAACTGAATTGAGTTAGTGATTTTTTAATGGTTTTTGCTGGGAGTTTTGCTCTATCATGCCTAAACGGCTGAACGGATTTTGATGAAATTTAGTTAGGTGATAGATAGTAACCTAGAAAAGGATATGGAATATGGGGGAGGGGTGAAAGTGGGAATGTTGCCCAGCAAAGCGGGTAGTTCACAGCTAGTTTATATATATATATATATATATCTAACAACCCATAATCAACAGGAATAATTATGGAAAAAGTTATAGAATATTTTTTATGTAAAGCCATATACGTTATATAATCTCATAGGCATACAGAATTATACAATAAACAGTTCCTCATACACTCACATATAACACAGGGGTTTTCTTTTTAATTAGTATCACAGTGTGTCTGTGTAGTAATGACAACTTTGCTTATTTTTGCGATTTTGTCATCGCTATAGAAATATTACAGTTAACGTATATTTTCATGCTGACACTTGACGCTGACTTTTAAGTCACGTGGTCAGTAAAGAACGTGATTAAAGAACGTGAACGAACCATTTAGAAAACAACTTAAAACATTGCATACAATTTTGATTTAAAAAGATGTAACTCAGTTTATCATTATATACCCGTTTATTTATCATAACAATGTGTTTTATTAAAAACTAGCGGACCCGACAGACGTTGTCCTGTGGAAACGTAACTTCAATTCATTAATATCCATACTATGTTTAGCTGCCCGCTATGCCCGCTAAGCCCACCCGTTAGCTCATCCCAACAGGCCAACTAAACCCAAATTTTACTCTTATCTATTACCTCTTTTCTATCCCGCTAAACCCCAACCCATCAGTCTTCGGATTAGCTGGAGCCTTTAGTAGTGGAGCTCGCTGCTAAAAATGCATAGTACATATTTAGTTGTAATAAAAAAGTAATTTTAATATTAAACAACACCTCAATTCTAATAAAAATGCATAGTATACAGTAAGTCGCAATAATAATGAAATATATTATTTATATGCGCTCCCACCATTTAATGAAATTTAGTTTCTTTGGTGCGGAACCCTCAAAAACAATTGTAGCGGACCTAATGGTGAATCTAAACCATCCTCGAATCCCCTTGAACACACACACAAAATATCATCAAAATCGGTCCAACCGTTTTTGAGTTTTAGCGAGACTAACGCACAGCAATTTATTTTTATATATACAGATGTGATTAGGAAATTACTTTTAGTATGTTATCCTTAATGATATTATTCCATTGTTTTTATATTTCTTTTGCAAATTTTACTTCAAGGGGTAGCTTTATTACTAAGTAAGATGAAAAATAATTTACAATTTTAACCTAAGAGGGATGTGCAAGTTTTACTGTGGAACAGGTACGAGAGTTTTCTGTTGCGGAAAATAAAGTTTTAAGGTTACTCTAGCACAGTCGGACCATCAGCTAGGCAACCGGGGATCGTAGGACTGGACGGAGAGCCAAACATGCATCAATACGAACAGGTACGTGGCTGATGTTTTGCCAGAATGTTGACAGAGATGCTAAAACTTTTTACATGTTTAGCTTTTCACTAAAACTTATGGTCCCCGGTTACCTGGCTCATATTTTCGCAAACTTTTAACATCTCTGTTTACATTCTGAGAAAACATCAGCCACATAGCTGTTCGGTGCCCAAAAAAAAAACAATTTTTTTGTGCATATTTGGCTTTCCACCCAGACCTACGGTCCCCGGTTACCTGGTTGATGTTCCGGCATTTGTTAGAGTAACCTTAAATCATTATTCTCCACAACAGAAAACTCACGTACCTGTTCGATAGTAAATTGCATGTCCCTCTTGCTCTAGATGTTGGTGTAGTTCTTAGGTAGATCAACAACACTAAGCAAGGCTATTATTTGAGAGAAATGTTCTTGGCACGATAAATTTTTAATTTCGGTTTCAAGATAAAATAATTAGAATGATCTGCTTTTTTCGTTTTCGAATAATATTATCGACACTTTGAAACTGCCTTTTTGGAAAGTTTTTGTCGGCAGTGTCGGGGACTCTATTCATCTGTTAAAATAATAAAAAGGTAAATATTCATAAATTTTCCAGGCCTGGAACTTAAAAGCTCGGCTGTCTTTATGATACACTTGCGTTGTTGGAGCACTTAGGGACAACTCCACAAAATAATCCAGTTTTGTTGCAAGAAATTCCAAAAAATGTATGCTGGCTTTTTACATAGCCAAAAAAATCAAAAAGCAACATTAGAGGTTGATATGAAGTTCCATAAAATTGCATTGCTAAGATTTATTATTCAATTTATCAATAAAAATAGAAAAATTTATTAAAAACCCTGTGAAAGTAATACTATTTATCGAAATAATGTATTGTAGGTTGAGTAATACTAATATATAATCCTTTTGAATAACATCCTGTAAATGGATGTATCACAGGAATCATATAATTTATATATACCTATGTACATCAAAGCCACCAATAAGCATCCATTACTGACCTTTTGAACGGCTACGTTTTTATATCAATACAAACAGAAACCTTCGCTAAATCCATTCATTTAAATAATTTAATATCTTTATTTAAGATTATACGGAATTAGATCTGAATATTCGGATTTAGTTCTGCATTTTATGTTTGGAGCCATCAGACGCTATATTAACAGTGGTTCTCTGCTTCTAAAATGAAAAGCATAAGAAATAAGCAGAAGAATGGTATTACTTATTTGGGAATCATTTCATTTTGTTTTCATAAAAACTGTTTTTTTCATTTTTTATAAATCTTCATATTCTTCCTTCACATCTTTTTTATATTTTCATATTTATACCATGTATGTATGAAATATACATAGTATATTAAGTTTAGTCCCAAGTTTGTAACGCTTAAAAATAACGATGTTAGGAAAAAAATTTTGTCATAGGTGGTCATAAAATCACCTAATTAGTCCATTTCCGGTTGTCCGTCCGTCTGTGGACACGATAACTCAAAAAAGAAAAAGATATCGAGCTGAAATTTTTACAGCGTACTCAGGACGTAAAAAGTGAGGTCAAGTTCGTAAATGAGCATCATAGGTCAATTGGGTCTTGAAACCGTTAAGAGATAGAACAAAAGTTTAAATGTAAAAAATTGTTCTTATCGAAAAATAAAAAACTTTTGTTTGAAACATTTTTTTGTAAACATCACTGTTTACCCACGAGGGCGTTAATTAGGTGCAAATTTTATAGTATGTATTAATATAGGAATATCAGTTGTGTGTGTGTGTGTATTTTAAAGTGAATATCTTTTGTTATTTATGTGACGTCAAAAAAACAAACGATTGCGCATCAACACTGTCTATATATATAGACAGTATATATATAGACAGTGTTGTACACATACATGGTATTTCAACAATTAACTCAGTCAATTGTTTTCACTTGTTTTAATATATATTTACAAATTATATGTATGAGCTATATTATTGTATCTACAGTTTCAATCAAATCCATTCAGTAATTGTTGCGTCCCAAATAAACAATTAAACAACGGTACTTTCACAATTAATAATATACAGGGGTTATTAATACAAAATATTAATAAAACAATGTAATACAATCACAAAAATATTACAAACTAATCTAATCCTGATGTATTATACAATTTTTTATTCGACGAAATTCTTGGTAAATGTTATTATAAAACATATACAATATAAATGAATCTTTTTCCACAAAATGTAAAAGACAATTCAATTCGATTTTATCCATTCTATTTTTTAATAATACATAAATTATAATTGCAACTATTCTAAAAACTAATGGAAAACAGTAAAAAATCAAAGCTAGAATAGCCAGCATCCGATGCTAATGATCAAATACCTTTCGAGTATTATAACTAGATTATATAACTAGAGAACGGGTAAAAATACACGGTCGAGTCCTGGATCAAAACCAAATAACTTTTATTATGCTGGGAAGTTATTCGTGTGGACCTCAAGCGTCATACCAGACTCTATCCACGTCTTGTTGTTTTTGATAACATTACGAACACATCCCTAACGATCACGAGGTGTGTACCTCAAAAAAATTGAACTCCAAATTGAGATTCTGAACTATGAGTGAAAAAAGAGCCTTTTATTGTCTGAAATGTGAAAAAGGGCAAATAATTTGATTATACTACACTTTGTTATATCTGCGTTTGAATAAGGGTTCATTTTAATTTCTAGTCTATCACTATAATATTGAACTAACTCCCTACATAAATATGATATTGTTGAATATGTTATAATAAAATAATTGCTGAATAATACAAATATAGAGCAGGTTATGATAAAAACAAGTGAAAACAAACAATTGACTGAGTTAATTGTTGAAATACCATGTATAGACAGTGTTGATGCGCAATCGTTTTTTTTTTGACGTCACGTAAATAACAAAAGATATTTACTTTTAAATAGACACACACACAACTGATATTCCTATATTAATACATACTATAAAATTTGCACCTAATTAACGCCCTCGTGGGTAAACAGTGATGTTTACAAAAAAATGTTTCAAACAAAAGTTTTTTATTTTTTTATAAGCAACATTTTTTACATTTAAACTTTAGTTCTATCTCTAACGGTTTACAAGATGGGTCCTACGGACCCAAGACCCAATTGACCTATGATGCTCATTTACGAACTTGACCTCACTTTTTACGTCCTGAGTACGCTGTAAAAATTTCAGCTCGATATATTTTTTCGTTTTTGAGTTATCGTGTCCACAGACGGACGGACGAACGGACAACCGGAAATGGATTAATTAGGTGATTCTATGAACACCTATACCAAAATTTTTTTCGTAGCATCAATATTTTTAAGCGTTACAAACTTGGGACTAAACTTAATATACTATGTATATTTCATATATACATGGTATAACAAGAGAGGGATGATTATATACCGTGATGATGGAAGCAGATATGAAGCTCATTCTGCAGCAATGATTTTAATCAGGATGAGAATATTGAATTGATGCAACATATTAATGATTATAATATTGTTCTGTTTTCTACTTATCAACCATATTCATACCACTGATCATCATTTTGTTACATCCTGTAAACATATATGATTATTTATTTCGAATCAATGTACATACGCACTCGTTTTTTCTGTGAAGTTTTGTTTTACCTTAAGGATGTATGAGCATGGTAGTGGGGGCACAAATTTAAAAATAGATATTTTCAATTTTGATGATAAATTTATATTATTACTTGACGATATAAGACGAAAAGTAAGAATAAAATTTTTCGATATCTGACTTAATTTTCAAAATATCGAAAATTGAAAATTTTGTTTAATTATTTAGCTTTCGATATTTCGAAAACCAAGAAACCTTTCGAAAAATTTTATTCTTATTTTTCGTCTACATTCATGAAGTTATAACAAAATTCAGCATCAAAGTTGAAAATAAGATAAAAAAAAATTTCAACCCTTAATCTACCCTGCTCTTACATCCCTTATATGGACGGGATTGAACACTTAGTATTGTTAGCGGGTTTTTAAAATGCACTTATTATCAAAAACATGGTTCATTTAAAAAAAAAAAAAAAAAAAAAAAAACATTCCTGAAATTTAATCTGTATAATCTGCAAATTCTTTAGAAGTTTTTACTTTGTAGTTCTTCAATATGAAGCTACAATTTTTTTAATCATTAGTATTGCTTTCTTTCGAGAATTGGAAGGTTAAGATAACATTTCATATAATTTTCTATGAAGTGTGAAGGAGGCATGAAAGTAAGAGCTTACTTTTGGTGAGAAGTTTCAAGTGAAAAAATGTCCACTAAAATACTTTTGCAGTTCTATGGTAAATTGTCTTTATTTTTATATATAAATTTTAATTTATTCATTTTAATTAAAACGGTTATTATTAAGGTGAATAAATTAAAATTTATAGTTGAAGTCGAAAAAAGAATAACCACAGAATGATCACAAATTTTATAACGTAAATATTTAAAGCATATTTATTTGTTTCAAGAAAGTTGTGTTTTCGTACAATGCAGTAAAAGATCGATCAAAGAATCGTAGTAAGTTTTAATTATGAAATAATACTTTTAAAACCTTAAAACCAATTATTTAACTACGTCTAACGTCTACGTCTAACTAGGTGAATCCTGAAAAACACGAGTATTTCTAAATCCGATTTGTACGATTTCCATGCGTTCTCCATTTCGATCCTAAGTTTCGATCATGAAGTCGAAAGTGGAATAAGTTCCTGCATCAGTTTCCAATGGATTATGGATTTTGAGATGATTGAAGGCTTCGATTAAGAAAAGGTTAGTGCGTGACATAGGGGTGGTACGCAAAATATCGATCACCTCCTTTGCGGATGCTTTTTATATTGTTAACGGATTTGGGGTTGGCATTGGGAAAACATAAACTTTCCGAAAAATTCAGAAGACGATGGCGATTCCGTGTACCCTGTACACTATGTATTTTGGAGACCAGTTTTGACCATATTCGTGTTCAGCGACCCCAAGAACCCCAGTGCAACAGGTTTTTCATCATTTTCATCAATATTAACCGCATTGTGAAGTTAGTATATTTATGGTTAATTTAAAATGCAATTATAAAATGCATATTAATTATGCAAATTTCATATTTTTAATTTCTTATAAATCAATGTAGGTCGCAAAGTTTTCGGACGTCCTAACTAATCGAATGCCGAAAATCGCATTCATATCCGACTTACTGTTCAAATTTTTCGAACTTCGATTCTGCGACTGCCCCAATTTTTTTTTATATACAAGTTATAGAAGTAGATGGTAGACGAAAAATTACTTAAAATGTAAGAAATGTAACATTCTGGCAACACTGCTATACTTTGATGAATTTTTAATTCGTTAAATTCTATAAAATTGGCCGCCTATAGTACCTGATCTGTGGTAAGAGAAATATTAATGAGTGCTTTCCACCCGAATTTAGATATACTATTAAATATTCGTTGTACAAAAAACGACAATAATATGTATGTATGACCTAAGTCGAATATAAAAACTTCCTGATATTTTTTTTTAATAATTACAGATTCCTTGGAACCTCAACTAATATTTTCGAAAAGATATTTTACAAATTTTCGATGAGCTTTAAAATGTCCATTTTTTTTAAAGTTTGCCGGGAAACAATTAGAAAATTTCTCCGACCACACCTTCGATACTCTAGCCAGTTTATTCACTAAAATGCTAACACAATTCACTAAAATGCTAACTCTACTTAAAATGCTTACACAATTGAACCTAGTAAGTATATTTTAAAAAGTTGTAAACAAAAACCGACCCGGGTAATAAAAAATTGTTCACTATGTGAATATAAAAAGTTACCATAAGGTTAATTTTTTTTACTGTTCAATTTTATTCATGGATTTTTTGCATGTATTTCATATTTATATATACAATTGAACGTACTATTTAAATTTTTATTTAGTGACGGGAAATGAGATTTTTTGTTATTGGTACAAAAAAATTTTTATTTGATAACATTTACTCGCATATAAAACTAAACAAAAATGAACAAAGAATATACAATAAGTAACAAAAGAAACACAATATGCTTACCGTCGCCGATTTCAGAATTGAAATAAATATAATTGTTGCTTGAAGCTTTGAAAAAAATTAGCAGAAAGCGTAAAACTAAATTGATCATAAATATTCTATTTAAAAATTGGATATTTTCTGATTAGATGACATGACATTTTCTGACATGAATGTTCAATTGAATTGATCTGTCGTAGCATATTTTTGGGATTTTAATATTTTGCATTCCTTAAAGGCAAACGAATGAGTCTATAGAATAATTCACTTGTAAGTGTGGCCGGCTTTCATATGTAATAAGGAGGTGGGGCTAATATTTGAGAAAGCACAAACGAAATGCAGTTCTTTTTTGTTGCAAAAATGTTTAACTGTATTTTCAACATCAAAATTATATATTTCAATATCAACATTTGGTTAAAAGTATGCAAACAAGAAAATATTTTCATCTGAAATTGTTATGCTATGTAAAATCGTCATTACAGTGGGGGGATGCCCTGTAGAAGACTGTTAACTCTTAGAGGTCCCTCAACTGTAATGACGATTTATCATAGCATAACAATTTCAGATGAAACATGAAACAATTTCTTTTTATACTTTTAAGTGCACGATTTTGTAAAAACGTCATGGTTTTAGTCTTTGAACTTTATTTTATTCAAACTGTTTTCAGGTTATATTTTCTTGGTAAAGAATTACAATACATAATTTTTTGAAAAGTGCTAGTTACGCCCTTTCATTTGATACCTAACACGATATCATTAAATTATATTTATTTTAAGTTCCTGACTTTATGGCCTCTAGAGGGCGCCATATTCAATTAAATGTGACGTCATATAGCCTATAGCCAGCAGATGATTAAAACGCTCTTAACGATACACCATTTGTTAAAATATGATAGGTAATTTAGAAGCTAGAGGGGAACAGACGAAAATATATGTATTTTAAACTATTTCGTGGTTAGAATTTCGTGATAATGTATAAAAAATATATATATTTTTGAAAAGTGCTAATTACGCTTTTTAATTTGATACCAAATACGCTATCATCAAATTGAAATTTGTTTTCGATCATAACTTTAGGTCCTATAGAGGGCGCCATATTCAATTTAAAGTGTCGCAGCATAGTCAATAATCAGCGGACGATCAAGACGCTTTTAACGATACCTCATTTTTCAAATTATCATAAGTAGTTAAGAAGCTGGGTGGGAACAGATGAAAATACACATCATAATACCGGTCATACACATAACCCTCGCCATTGTATAGTCGGGGTAAAAAGTAAACTTGATAAGTACTATTAATTACACTTCCAACGTAATTTAATTAGGGATATTTTCTATACATGTAATAATAGATCATCACCCCTCTCAACCAATAAATAATTAATTAGAAACAATTTCTATTCCCAGAAGACCCTAAATTTATTGCAACAGCATAAAACCACTAGGCAATATATTTTAATCTTAATTTATTTTCAATTATAAAGTACGTACAACATACGTTGTATGTAGGTATACATATAATATGTATGGCTTATGTATATAGAGTTGGTGAACTGGCATCGATGGTGTCGTAATCTCAAATCATTTGTAGCGAAAAATTGATTGCAGACATATTTTATACATTCAGGTAAGCATATTGTTAAAGTAAACCGCAAGGAATACCACAATTATATTTCATTTTAAAAACAAAGTTTCTCAAACTGAACTGACTGTTCAGAAAGTGTAATCAATAAAATTGTCTTGTTAATTGATTCATTTTATCAGATCATTCATTCTGTTCATATATTAATTAGTGGTTTTCAAAAAGGAAATTATTTACACAAACTTAATACGTTTTATTTAAAAACCTGCACCCATCACATGAAATTACTGTACAGAATCAGTCGCGTCGCAGCACATTATATGATTACTTCTATTTTTTATCTCCTTTATATTTTTACCCAATTCATATTTACACAGTGCAATTATTCCGCCCGACATTCTTCCGGTTTTTTTTTTTTTAAATTTGCTCGCATCTTTTTGGCAATAATTGTATCCGGCAGTTATCGTGAACCGAATATAAACTTATATCTAGTTAAAATAGATTTTATTTCTAGACCCAATAGGGCAGGGTCTAGCAATATACTCCGCCCGTTGAAGGAATACTTCCACTTAATTGTCTGCAAGAGGGCAAAGCTTGGAAATGGATCGCGCGTAATAATTACCATATTTGGACTTGATCTTACGCAACTATCCGTCCGCTTTATGGTTTCGATAATCCTTGCCAAATTCTAAAATAACCGAGGTGAGTGTGCTTCTTTGACAAGCACCATGGTCCCCGCATTTAATGAAGCCTTTCTTGGAGCCATTTTGACCTCGGTTATAAATTAAAGAGATATCCATTCCTGCATTTTTTCTAGAAAACTTGTTTTGTCTGTCGAATTTGATTCTCACCTCATTCATTGAGGTGTTCGCACCTTATTCATTGAGGTGTTGACGGCGTCCAGTTCTGGCAGTGAAGTGAGATTTTCGTTATACATGTCAATTGAAAATATGCTGGCGTTCGGGGACCATAATCATTCAGTATTTAATTCCTCATTTGTGAGGGTGGTATTTCTAATCATTCTTTTGAGGTGAAATTAAACGAATTTAATTCTAGATTCCCATATTCCATCTCAATTTGCCGCAAATGAAGGTATACATTTCTAGTCCATTCCATCCCTGTCCAATTTATCGTAACACTCGTTCTATCGTTTAACAATTAATAAAAATAAATGAGATCATTCTCAAGTTCCACGAAAATTGGTTCCATTATTTCCAAAACTCTTTCTTCACTTTTCTTCGTCTAGCAAAGAGCGTTTCAAAACGTTATGATGGACTTGTGTGAAACTAAATCAAGTTGTAAGACTTTCTTTACCATGCAAACACATAGGCATATATAGCCTTTCGTTATAGACCTACCGTAGCTCAAGCCGTAAAATTCTAAAAACAGGCGCACAGGACTTAAACTAAAGGCAAGATTTAAACTAAAGGCCATGATTTGGTCAGTTGGAAAAGCCACAGGCCCAAACTCAAAGTCGCAAATAGGCCAACGTTGCTTAAGCTCCTGTATGCAAAATTTTTACATGTTCTCGAATAATAATCAATTTGGTTACATGAGACTCGTAGGGCAAAATTTTGGCATAGATGTTCATAATATCACCGCATAAGTCACTCTCCGATTGTCCGTCTATCTGTCTGGCCGTTCACCATAACTGTGTTCATTTCTTAAAATTTTCTAATCTATTAAAAATAAAATGCAAACACTATCATTCAACTTGCAATTACATAATTTGTCGATCGTCTAAGGAAGTTGATAATAATCAATAAAATTTTTGAAAATGAATATTTGTCAAAATTTTTTTGTCCAAGTACCCAAGTAACAATTTAGTAGTATATTTTATCATGGATGAGGATAATAATATTATGAGTATTCAAAAAAACCCATTTGGAAATTATAAACATAATTATTCAAACATTATTCGTTAGAAATAGTTTATAAATAAAAACATTAATTACCTTTGTAGTAAAAAGATAAAATTAACAAATATGTTAATAAAAATATTAACGTAACCTCAAGGCAGATTTATAATTTTATTTTATAATAAAAATAAAACATATAATAATTTATTAATCACAAATACATATTGCTCAAATAATAAAATCGATCTGACTACGCTGTACTTGAAATTAACTACCAGACCAAGGCGCCGTATTTTTGTTGTTCCAGGACATTTAAAATGATATATTTCTTTTCGAGGTATCATAATTGTAATAAAATTTATTTTAATACATAGAACATTTCAAATATGGATTACATTCATTGTGAGCCTCTGACTTCCATAGTTCTTTCATAATTTAAAAAATGCGATTTCGCGCTTTTCATACGATAGGTGAAGGGATATGTGGCAGAAATAATAATATGTAAAATATCCAAGACAAATAATTTTACGAAATTGTATAAGTGCTTATCTAGCTCAATAAAACTAAGAAACACTGTTGATGCAGATGAGCTTCTTTTGTAATAAGTTTCGGGGTCCTTCACCGAATTCTAAGGTATTGGCTTTAAATATACATGGTAGCACTAGCTTAGAAGTAATGACAATTATCTCGGTACATACAGATTTTAGAATAAAGATATAATCGACAGAAGTTGCCAAGATTATTTCTAATAACTTTTGTTTCAAATTTTTTCCGAAATTTTAAACATTTACGAGTTTCATCCTACTGCATGATTCTAGCGTTTTTACACTCGTCTGGTGAACTAAATAACAATGTGTAATAGCCCGAATTTATTTCGAATAAGAATACAGATATATATAAAATATAAAAATACATTTAAAATCATCATCATTATGATTATAGAATAATATTGATACAATATATTACATGAAATAAGTGTTTTATAATATCGTTTTCAATTCACGTACAGTTTGAAAACTCTTCAAAGTTCAATTGTATATTCATGAAAGTAATAATGATTGCATCGCATCTAGTTTGTTCGTTCATACGTTATCTTCTACTTCATTCTATTAGAATAGTTATAGTAGATACCTATCTAAGATATGTAACGTAACTAATAATATTTCAAGTATTCAAATAGAACGAGCAAGGTATAGATTTAGAATATTGTTTAAGGATGTATGAGCATGGTAGTGGGGGCACAAATTTAAAAATAGATATTTTCAATTTTGATGATAAATTTATATTATAACTTGACGATATAAGACGAAAAGTAAGAATAAAATTTTTCGATATCTGGCTTAATTTTCAAAATATCGAAAATTGAAAATTTTGTTTAATTATTAAGCTTTCGATATTTCGAAAACTAAGACACATATCGAAAAATTTTATTCTTATTTTTCGTCTACATTCATGAAGTTATAACAAAATTCATCATCAAAGTTCAAAATAAGATAAAAATAATTTCAACCCTTAATCTACCCTGCTCTTACATCCCTTATATGGACGGTGACACTTAGTTTTTTGTCTTTTCTAATTCATTGCTAATATCTTTACTTTCTATTAAAAAGTTTTTTTAAAATTTGTTTTCATTCATTCCAAATGAAAATTATCAAAAACTTCCAAAATATGTCGTTTTTTTTGAGATTCCTCCATAAGAGCCAATGTATTTTATATCGATTTTTAATGACTTTTTTCTTAAAAATTTGCACGGATACCTAAGCTGAAATTTTAACCACATATTCTTTGAGTAAAAGACTACCTACAAACAAATTTTGAGCCTTTAAATCAAACATTGTTGTCATGCTCATACATCCTTAAGACCTTATATCGTAGATAAAGATAAAATGATCTATTTCTATGCCATTATATAAAAATTGTTTTACCAACTCTATAAGTAAAATTACTAACTATCAGTTAAATTTGTCCATTAATTTAAGACGAACATAACGATACCTTAACAAACAAGTTTGAAACATACATGGTAATATAGAAATTTACAAAAAATTATACATACAAGATACGCGCAAAAAACATAACCACTCCTTGATAGTCGGGTAATAATGCAAGAAAAATAAAGATGGCAATATTTTATACTTAAGAAAATTCTAAATACCAATCAAATAGCATGACAACTTATTTTTCAATATTTAGTGTGTTCATTTCAAAAGTATCCTCCCTTAATAACTCTTTATGTGAATATTGTTTTGAGTGAAAAAACGTCGGTATATAGTTATGAACGAGGCAGTTCAAAAAAGAGAATACCTAGAGGATTTTAGGTTTCACCACTTCACCCCTAGCCACCCTAACTTTGAAATTTCAAATGCTCTCGTACATTGGAGTATAATAAACAGTGTAATCATTTCAAAAGCATGCACCCATAATAGCTCTTGACCTGATGTGATTATTGTTTTTTTGACCCGAAAATTACAAAAATCGTGTTTATTTGACCATTAAATGAGTAATTTTCGATATATTTTATGAATCTGACTGTAGAGCCAACATTTTCATTCCGTTCAGACTCTGAAATTATTCCGCATTGAATCTAATTATTCCGAAATTGCCCTTTTCATTTCAATTACGATTCATTACTGTTTCGGACACACAGTAATAAGTTGGACAAAGACCCAAGATATTTGTTATTCATTTTATTACATTAGTTTTTTAAGAAACTGTCCGAAACAAAAGGTAATCAATTTTTTAAATGAAAATGATTTTTTTCTAAACCATCCCTGAACTATAGTGAACAAAACAAAACAAAAAATTTTGAAAATCGCTCCATCCGTTTTTGAGTTTTAGCGAGACTAACGCACAGCAATTTATTTTTATATATACAGATGTGTTATCAATGAGTAAAAATTTAATAACCAAAATATCGAAAATGTTTCATTGTGTCCACCGTGGTGTGTGTACACAATGAAACGGCATAAATTCAACAATGAAACATAATAATTAATATTGTTTGTATCATATTTTGCTGTAATTAGAGGTAATAGGTGAATAACAAAAAATGCTTGAGTTCAATAAAAAATGTGTTTATTATTTTTCATTTTAATCAAACTCTTTGATACTATTTATATTTTCAAAAATTCAAAATATATACCCAATTAATTAAATTTGATAAAGTTTTTAACAGTTATTAGCTTCTATTTTCTACTATCTGGTTTTAAAATTGATCAAAGTGAGTAATTAATTTTTGTATAAAAATGTATACATTTTATTGTATTTTGTATTACTTTAATTTTAATTTTGTTTGCAAAAAGCAATAATCAACTTATTATAATCGTGACATAAAAAAAATTGAGAAGCTAGAAATGAATTAGAAAATTACATTTCTAAACGTGGGCATATTATTGAACAGTTTGAAATTGATAGTGCAAACGAGAAGAGCAAAGATTTTCGTTACAGTTTTGATCCACTTCCGGAATTTAGTTAAACCTGTTCATCTTGAAATAGTTCCAGGGACGATAGAAAATGTTGCCGTGTTGCTGCAGAGATACTGTTTAAACAGTTGTATCCACTTACATCTTTCAAAAGCAGGAATCCATTAAATCCATATCGGTTAGACGCCAAGGATGGAGTGACCAGAATATGGGAAAATTATCGATGGAATCAAGTGATATTCGAAGGAGTAAATGCAATAGCACCAATTGTCAAGTAAAAAAAGAAAACAGAGTGTCATATCTAGTATAAACTTGTTTATGATCTGTGAAAGAATCATAACTTATATAATAAAGTGGTGAACAAATTATTCATAACAGAATACATTAAAAAAACAATAAACAAAAAATAGAAAATAAGTTAAGAACTACTAACAAAATTTAATATTAATCCAAATAAACAAATCCCACTAAAAAACACACAAACCTTCGCAGAAACACAAAATGTAGAATTCAGAGAGTACATTCGTTCTTTAGTATCCTACATCGGTTGAGATAAAATACTATTCAGTACATGAATATCCAATAATAGAATCATTGTATTTCTAAAAACCAAAAACGACATTTAATACTTACCGGAAAACCACAAGTCAATGAAAGTGAAAAACCAAGATACATATAAAATTGATCGTTTTGAAAACGGCTATAGATATCGAAATTGTGCACTCTACATTTTTTCTAAGAAAACAATTTTCCAACAACTTTTGTTTGAAAACTTTTTTTTTATAAAATCCATTAGTTTCAAGATATTGTTAATTAGCATATCTTATATATATTTGACCGTTTTTCCCGATTTTTGAGAAAATTGCTGAAGATGTCAAAATTTTTGAATATACATTTTTTATAGGGAAACAAATTTCCAACTATTTGTGTAAGAAACTATTTTTCATAAAGTTGAAATCGTTTTTTTTATGTATACATAGCGTTTATTAACGCAACCCTAGCACTTTTGAGACTGCGCGTTAGTAGGGTTTTAAATTAGATGCCGAAACCTTCGTTTTTTTTGTGTGTGTGCCTTTTGAATAAATTCACGTAAAAACATTATTTTGAGCGGAATTTTCATATTTTCATTTTCCCCTGCCCAGCCGTTTCCGAAAAAAAAATTTTGCAATAAAGATACAGGGTCGAGTCATGGCTCAAAATATGTATTTTTGAATTATCTTCAACTTTCCCGTTTAATTTTTCAGCAAAAAATCAATATGTTTTCAAAAAACAGCCTTTTTTTTGAAAATTTTACAAAAATCCTGCCTAAAAAAGATCGTTTTGGGAAAAACTTTTATTTTTGATAACATTTTGAATCCATCTCCCATGGTCAAGAAGTGTGTAGCTCAAAAAAGTTTTTTTTTCGAAATAGGGGGACTGAACTACTATATAAGCTGTGTATTTTTTATTCTTATCAAGCTACATAATTTGTAGATCATTTAACTGTAACCCGTCCGCTTATTAAATGATTTTACTTTTTCTGTAATCCATTCATATTGCAAGATAGTCCAAAAACTCTATAAGTGTTAAAATTCCAAGTATAACGTTTAAAAATTTCTCTTCGCTAGATTTAAGTAATTTCTTTATAACAATTGGGCGTATTTTCGTAATTAACCGTATACCTGACTTTTTAAACCAATCATTTTTTACTTTCTAATAAATTACACAGGTATAGTATGATAATGGTAGGTTTATTTTCAACGACATAAAATTATTAAATCAGTTTATAATACATTTACACTGCAATTTCAGATACTGTAAATTGGTTTCAAGAAGGAGACATTTTCATTAATACACTGTGGTACAAAATATATATATATTTTATATATTTTAAATTTTACGTCGCTGCTTCTAACATCTTTAATAAATTGGTTTATTTCTTTAACCTCACAATATATTGATTCAGTCATCCATTCCCCATATAATATTTGAAGCGTCACCATAAGTTAGTTTTATTTACCTTATGATAAAAATCATTCAAGCAAGTAATAAACCTCTCAAGTTTTTACTACTGACAAGTTTTTATGACAATTTACCACCCATATATATCTCCTTCCTCTTCAAATCCTTTATCTGTCTAGTGATACTAAATTTCTATTATTGTGTAAATAGTTACTTCAATATATTACTTAAAAGGAAAGTGATTTTATCTACGCCCGTGAAAAAAGAAGTACTTTTCTCACTTAGTTTGCGGGAATAAATTCATTCCCGCATTAAGGCGGTAATGAATTAATTACAATCGTTTCTAACAAAACAAAAAGATAATCTTTAACATTGTGTAGAGGTAAATTTGCCGGTTCATCTCTCCTGCATGCTCCAGCTAGTCAAACAACTAAGACTACCTTCATTAAAAAAAATTCTTTATTGTTCGCTTCTTTTAAAAACTTGGTTACATCCATTTTCGTAAAGGCTCTTCACAATTTATTTTCAGAAATGCGAGGAGAAAAAAAGACATGTAATATAATATAATTGAAATATACATGTAATATATTTATAATTTTCTTTAATAAAAATCTATTGTTTCATATGTTTCGTCTTGATTTAAGACATTTTCAAATATTAAAAATTATATTTGAGTATTGCTTCTATTTATACTGTTCTCAGGCATTTTTCCTTATACCCTCCAGTTTTCGAATAAGAAATTAGTAAAATTTGAAAAAGGGCGACTATTATTCCTCAAAAAATGTATGATCAAATCAAATTTTTAATATGTATAAATTTTTTGTTTTTAATGTAAAGCTTACTCAACAACATTCCGCACATTGTTGTGTAAGCCTTACACTTTTTCATACATTTGTTGCGGGATAAAAATCGCAAAAAATTAACTAAGATTCAGCAAAATCCACGATGACGGAAAAACTTTAAAGACATCACTACATATTATAAAACAAAGTCGCTTTTTCTGTCCCTATGTCCCTATGTACGCTTAAATCTTTGAAACTACGCAACGGATTTTGATGCGGTTTTTTTAATAGATAGAGTGATTCAAGAGGAAGGTTTTTATGTATAATACATCCATATTATAGTAGAGTAAGGGGTTGAAATAGGGGTTGAAAGGGATATGCTTCAAAAACTAAAAAAGTTGTGCATCGATTAAGCTCAAATATTGACACGATATACAACCAGCTTCAAAGATCTATTGTTTTTATCTACTTTTAACCTTCGGAGGGTAGAAAGGTGTAGCGAGAAAGTGGGAAGGAATTATCGAATATTTACAAATATACCTAAGTGGGGTATCAAATAAAAGAGCATGACGTGTACATTACAAAACTGTTATCCAACGAAAGGAAATGTGGAGGGAGGGGTGCAAGTGGGGATGTTGCCCAGCAAAGCGGGTAGTTCACAGCTAGTTTACTAATATATAATTTATTTAAAACATTTAAGGTCAACCAAATACACGCATGCCAAGCGCATCTTATTCGTCCAAGTGTATACTTTTAATTTTTATTCAAACTTTATGTAGGCTTAATCAGGCAGCTTTCAGGACTGGTGGCTCCTCGCTTATCATCAATTTCCTAACATTATAGGTGACGCTTATGTCCTCGAACTAGAAATTTTTATACAAAACACCAAGATGATTGGCATTGGACTGTGTGAAGTTCAAAGAGAAGGCAAGATAATAATTGAGTGAGATGATGAAATTTTATGCGACGAAAGTTGACAGCAATGACAAATAAGCATCACTTTCCATCGACTAAATTTAAGGAAAGAAAAAAGCCCACCAGCCGAAAATGAACTGTCCAGTCTCAAAAGTGTAGTAATTGAAACAATCTTTATAAATTGATTTTGATAAAAATAGACTAACCTGTCGTTAGAATTATTATGATATAGGTGAAAAATTTAGCAAAGTAATTCGACGTCATTAAATATGACGGTCTTTTTTCTGTAAACTTTCCCATTTTTTATGTTATTTCTAACAATTTGGTTACTAAAATATTACATTAATACATAAGTAAATGTTTTCGATGAAAATTTTACCGCTAATTTGTGATTTTTCACATCTACACGATAGAAGGAATAGGTCCGATTTTCGAAATCGAACTTTTCAACATATTTTTACGTTTCATGGTTTGGAGAAGATATAGAAGTATGTGTGTGTATGTATGTGTGCATCGATATCGCGCGAACAAAATATGATATCGACTTCGTTGAAGTGACGATCGATGCGTATTAAAAGCAATATGATCCGAAAAGAATTTCATAGAATTCGATCAAGTCGTTTCGAGTCGGTAGAGTTTTTATTTATTAAAATTTTTTTAACTTTTTAGTATACTAGGAAGTTTTTCGTGTGGACCTAAAAGGGTCATACCAGACTCTATGCACGGCTTGTTATATTTAATTTAAGCTATATTCAACAAACTTTAAAAAAAGGAACATTTGAAGTGAAAATAATGCAGTATATGAGGTTTGATCAGATAAACTAATTTCAAAAATACAAAACAAAACATTATGAAATCATAAACAGCTGCTTTAAAATATGGTCCAACCACAATAATAAATATATTTAATGAATTTAATAAAATATCGAAAAAAAAAGCAGAATTAATCGTTCAAAAAATTCAAAGTCAGGAAATAAGTTGATGAATTTTTTTTTTCATCTTCTAAATGTATAAACGTATTATAATATCTAATGTAAGTATATACGAACAGTGAAAGATTGGTGGAATAAAGGGCAGTTGAATAATAAACGAAAGAATAACAATATTCATTGGACTGTAAAATTAAAAGTAAATGAGCGTTAACAACTAAATTTATTGTTTTCAGAAAAAAGAAAGTTTTTTTTGTAGGTACCTACGTAAAACAACATAATAATAAAGCAAACCAAACGAAAACTTTTTTCCGTATCTCTTTTATTGATAATTTAATTAATTTCCTACAACTGTAATGAATAATTTTTATTGTCAATAAATTGTTCTAAAATATAATTTAATCATTATTCCTTGTTCGCTAATTTCTTCATTACGAGAAATCAAGTCGAAGGTCTATTTAAATAAATTTAGTCAAGAGTATGAGTGTTCTAACAGCAGTAATACGTTCGATAAAAATATGAATGATGTATCTTGGTGAATATAAATCAAATAACATACCATTTTCGTTTGTTTCGTAATATTTGTAACTTAAATTATGCAAAATAGAGAAAAACTAACGTTGTGGTTTACCGTCAACTTGAAAATGCTAATAAGCAAAATCGTTCTTAATCTTGCAATCTTAGTGTTTGTCTAGCAAGACCTGCACTGAGAGAAAAATTCTTATTACCAACTGACATGAGGTTGTCTCAATTTCATCGCAAAATCCAATATGGCGAATGGTGCCACGAATGTGATGCAACTACCGTTCGAGTGGCGAATTTGACACAACCGCATGTATTGTTTTGAAATGCAACATAGTTTTAAACAATCTTTTTTGAGTGGTTCCACCACTTATAAATATTATAACCAAATACTTATGTGATTGTAACAAATACATGAGCAGGTAAAAAAATAAAAGGTTTATATCTGCTAGTAGGTTTATAAAAAAAAAATGATACAATTTCCTTAAGCCGGATTTTAATAAGCGAACTATGGGTTACTATTGATTTTAGTGTCGTAAGTCTACATCTTAACCAACTGCGCTACCGATGTTTCTTAAATATATATATAGTATAAATTATGAAAATGATCAATAAGTCTATTTCAAACTTTCTGTAAGTTAGTTACAACATCTTCATGTAGTTGGCTCAATAACATATGGACTAAACATGCTAGATAATCGATCATAGCAACCATATCGCTCATTTAAAGCAAACGCAAAAAAATTTTCTTTTAATTCATTGATTCGTTTTATTTACACGATTATATATTCCAAATAAGTATAATTTTATTTCCGTCAATAAAATGTATGACTTTAAACTAAAATCAATCTCTTTCATAGAAATTATGATTTTGTTTATTAAACTTTAGTGATTTTGTATCAATGAGTTCATATTTTAAATTCAATCCCAGATTTCCTTAACAATTTTATATTCGCAAAATTTTCGAAAACTACAAAAAAGAGCTATTTAAACACCCTCGTAAATGGATGGGTTTTAAAAACTTTCCTAATTAAAATTAATAAAAATAATGCAAAAAATTCTGATGTCAACACTGTCTATAGTGAATAACGTTGTCTCTTTCCATGAATGTTGGTTTTCTTGGGAAGGAATGACACAAATAAAGTGTATTTTATTTTTAAATTTTTTATTTGCCGACGTTTGGGTCTTTTTCAAGGCTCTACAACAAAACAGTCAATAAATTATTTTTTAATAATTACACTAATTAATGGAGTTAAAATTTTGAGGAATTGTCAGATGTTCTTGTCTATAAATAGGCAAATTTCATACTAGCCGGAGAGCTCAGTGGCTTTTTTTGAGTACGTACTTAAGGCACATTTAAAATATTAAAGTCGATAACTTGCGAATGTGTGGATTGTGAAATCGACAAACTGGCTGGGAGGTTTGGCCACATGAAATGATAACACGCATAAAATTGGAGAAATTGTGCCCATAAGTGAAATTATTTGGTTTAAAGCCTCTACGTCTGGCAATGTAGAAAATACGCAGTGATTTAAAAAAAAAATATATATACATTGTTTTTTTTTTTTTTTTTTTTTAAATAAAAAGTCATATAATATACTTTTCACGAACGACCGTATATTTTCGTATATAGTTATTTTGTTTCTACAAAGATGATAAAATATATTTTTTTATTATTGTAAACCCATAACTTTTAATAAAATATTATTATTTGTATGTGGTAGGAAAAAAAATCGATAACCAACTTAAATGCTTTTTTTATGTTAAAATGTTAAAAGGTAATATTTTCTATTTTACATTGTATGGTAATATATATAGGGTGCCCATGTTGACCGCCCATTTGAAGTTTCTGGAGAACATAATAGAAATCTAAAAATTGGTATTCCACCATAAATACTTGGGATATATCCGCCTAAAATATTTTCAGATTTGCGGCACTCCCTGTTATTCGCTCCGCGCGTGAGTTTCGTTTCCATGGTAACGATACACTACTCTAATTATAGAATTGTATGGATGCGTATATAATTGTATGGATTGCATTTAAGACTTACATTTAAAATTTAATATTCTTGTTTCACAAATTTAAATAAATAATTATGATAATTTATATTTGAAAAATAATATTTGTGCCATTTGATTTCTTATTTTCACAATTTTTAATGCATTAAGTTTAATTAATTCGTTTTTTTCAATAATTTTAATTTGACATTTCTATTACATTAACATGTAAAGAATTGCAAATTAGTCATAACAGCCCCCTTTAACTCCAAAATTTTTCACTTAAAGCGCTGGCATCGATTTTATTGTCCCCTACCATGACTACGCACACAACGAATACCGGAAGTTGCCCCTAAAATAGTTATTTCAAATGGAATGCGCTATTTATTTTTACATAACTCGCTTAAGTTAATAATAATTAAGTGTATCTTTTGTAATAAAATGACCCCCCTTAATCTTTAAGGCTTTCGAGATATTTATTGAAAATGTCGATGCAAACGGGCAAATGACAAAAATTATGTAGCTTCCATAATAAATTAGGTAGAACGTTGCTGCCAAACGTGCGATTTGAAAAAACCGTGAAGTTCTACTTTGAAGTAACTGGAATATCACTTTCATTCAACAAGTGTTGAAATTGTGTCAAAAAATTAAATTAAAAAATTAAATTTTTTAGTAGAACCACCAGTTTTTTATATCTTAGTTCGATTTTTGACAAAATTTCCGTCAAATTATTTATACACGTCCCTTTCACTAAATTCACA
This sequence comes from Chrysoperla carnea, assembly GCF_905475395.1. NCBI lineage: Eukaryota > Metazoa > Arthropoda > Insecta > Neuroptera > Chrysopidae > Chrysoperla > Chrysoperla carnea. The sequence continues at coordinate 6,749,443 of NC_058337.1, forward strand.
AATTCGGAGTTATTTCCGGAAAGAAGAAAACTTTGTTGATTGTTTTATTCGAAGTTCAGGTTTACGCTGGACAGTTGAGTCCTAGAGTGCCTTGCAATTGACTAATAAGTTAAGAAAAATGTAATGAGATGAGACAGCCTTTTACAACCCATCTATTTGCTACAAAATTTCTAATAGATAACGATCTCGAAAACCTTAACGATCACTTTATTACAAAGGATACTCAGAATTATTGACCTAAAAAAGTAATGTAAAATTATATAGGCTATTCCATTTGAAATAACTATTTTAGGGTCAACTTCCGGCATAACCGGAAGTTTTAGAAATCTGGAAATATTTTAAGCGGATTTATTCCAAGCAGTTATCGTGTAATACCAATTTTCAAATTTCTATTATGTCTGGTTCTCCAGAGACTTCTAAAGTCACCGTGAGACACCTGTATATATATTTGATACATGCATATAAATATATAAATTTTTGTCTTCGATATTTATTGTTTTTGCTTTTCCATTTTGTCCGTTATTTGTAGAGAACATAGTATATATTATCCAATGTATTGTGAGGTTAATATATAATAATTTTTAAAAGTGAGAAAAATATTCTATTAATGTAAAAGATATTCTAGCAACTCTTGTATTGAAATAAAAGAAACAGATTAGTAATATGCGACAAAAGTTTGTATTATGTGTACCAAAATTTACATTCGTTTTTCCGCCAACTTTATATAGAAATCGATTTAAATAGTTTATTTTCCTAATGCCTGATTTTTGAAATAAACAAAGCCGATAGGAAGGATGTCATATCCTGGCGGTTTGATATCCTGGTAACTATTAAACGAATTGTGAATTTAATATTTACGGTCAATTTAAAATACAATCCTAAAATGCATATTAATTATGATAATCTCATATTTTTAATTTTTTCTAAATCAAAATGGGTCACAAAACTTCCTGACGCTCTAACGAATCGAATGCCGAAAACCGCATTCAAATCTGACTGCTAAAATTTTTCGAACTTTATTCCTTCGTTTCTTCGTCTATAGATTTTCTTTTTATATAAGTATACAATAAAAAATTTTAATTAAAATTTTTCTATGCATCGAAGTTATCCTTGTGAAATGGCATGAATAGTGTTGAATGTTGGAGCTTATATTACATTTGCCGACAAAAGATATACCACAAAACTATAAGTGTACCCTTATTTCTAGAAGATTTTAACGTGAAAAACTTAAACCTCATCTCAAAATTTCTCTATCACGTGTTTTCGAAAAAATCAATGCTAAAATGCGGATTTTATCCGTATATTCGAAGTCATGTTACACCGGAAGGTTGTTTTTTTTTCGAGGAAACAATTTAAGCCATCAGCATGTGCAATTCTTTTTCCTTCGAAAGCCATTTTCAATTTTTCAATTATTTCTGTTTTTCTTAAAAAATGTGTTTGAGAACAGTCTGATTAAGATGGAACACGGCTCACCGCCGAGGGGTGGTTGTGGGCGCCGGGCACCATACGCGAACGTTGCGGCCTCTATTCGCCCAGCTACTGCGCTGTCAAAAGATACGGAAGAGTAGTGAAACAACAAGAGCGGAAATTCCTCCTGCAGGTCGAGATTCGAAGAGCTAAGGAGATTGTCGTCAATAGCAACCGCGGCGTCAGTGTCTAGTTAAAAAAAACACTGCAAAAGCATAAAATAAGAACTCTCATTACAACACCAGAGAGTCTCAAAATATCTGTTGCACCTAAGCGTAAACTGGAGACGCTGGTCAGGAAGGAATTGGTTTGAGTCATGAAGCGATTGATACCACCAGAAACTGCAAAGAACAAATTGGTCTGCAAAGCAAAAGCTCAGAACACTCTCCGGGTGCCTCGAGTTGAACCACTTAGGCGGCCAATCTCGGAGACATCCGCAGTTCAAGTGAAGTTGACCTCGCTATGTCCCCGAGCAATGTATCCACAGACTCTTCCATCAAAGTGCAGCCACCACCGATATTTCCCAGTGCGGAGCCTTCTGCAGTCACCCACTGCTGAGACCCTTTCTGAAATGTACAGGTCAGATCAACTGCAATGCTTACTAGATTCATATAGTCAGCCCTCACATTTTACCTGAGATATATAGTATCTGGAAGTAGTAGGAAATTTCGTCAAAATTCTCCACGGTGGGTTGACCAGTGGGATATATTATTAGGTTCGCGGCTGTTATAAAGACTACCTGAGACTCAAGGGCTAAGACATAAAGACCATCAGGCCGCGACTTAGGCCAGGACAGAAACAGTAAATTTTTGTTATATCTATCTAAATTGCCTTGTACTTTTCACAATGCCAGAACTCTGTATTGTATAAAATGTAAGTCTACGACTTTTTAAGATTTCTTTTAATTTTGTTTCGTCTATTCTGAAGGTATCAAAAAAATCGCCAAAAACTATTCTTAAAACCATTTGCCAAAAGGTGCACAGCAAGATAAGTAATGATTGCACTGACGTCTGTGACTTTTCTAAGTTAGTTAAGTATGAAAAGAAGTGAACTTTCTTGCTGTTAATAGACTTTCTCTTTTTATACCATGTATATATGAAATATACATAGTATATTAAGTTTAGTCCCAAGTTAGTAACGCTTAAAAATAATGATGCTAGGAAAAAAATTTTGTCATAGGTGTTCACTAAATCACCTAATTAGTCCATTTCCGGTTGTGCGTCCGTCCGTCCGTCTGTGGACACGATAACTAAAAAACGAAGACATCGAGCTGAAATTTACAGCGTACTTCTGGACGTAAACAGTGAGGTCAAGTTCGTAAATGAGCATCGTAGGTCATTTGGGTCTTGGGTCCGTAGGACCCATCTTGTAAACCGATAGAGATAGAACAGAAGTTAAAATATAAAAAATGTTCCTTATCAAAAATTAAACAACTTTTGTTTGAAACATTTTTTCGTAAACATCACTGTTTACCCGTGAGGGCGCCAATTAGGCGGAAATTTTATAATATGTACTATACTTGATTATCAGTTATATATGTGTCACATGTTTGTATGTGTAATATGATAAAGAAATCAACACTATTTATGCATGGTATTTTAACAATTAACTCAGTCAATTGTTTGTTTTCACTTGTTTTCTTCGTACATCCTGTATATAAGAAAAGGTATGTTGTTTTGTGTATTGATAAATAAAACTATTTATTTACAAAAAAACGAAATTGAATGAAAAGGTATGCGTTAATATGCGGTTGGGTATTTTATATGAGATTTTCATTTGCTCATTGAATATGTTACATAAAAGGAAAACGTTTCCTGTAATACAACATTTAAATACTTCCGTTATATGTTAAAAAAATGAATACTTACTAAATAAAATATTTCCATTTTTACGTCAGCATTTCTTTATAACTCCAAAGGTAATCTTAAAACCATATTGATTATATCTTTAGTTTGTGAACAAAGAAGATGACTACTTCCGGTAAAATGATTATATTTCATTGAGTAGTGTTTAATAGTATCTAAATCAAGCAATACTTTTATTTATTGTGATATTAAATAATTATTTTCATCTCAATCCATCGTTGCTTTTATGTTTATACACTGGAAGTAACAAAATGCAAAATTCAAGTTACACAGTGTATCTTTGATTTACGTTTTGTGATGAGTATTGATCGCTGGCCCTAGGTTATAAAAAGAACCAGTTGCTCTGTTTACGCGTAAACCTTTTATTTGGTTAGCAAAAACAAATTGTACGCACTACGAGCTTAAAATAGTTTTGTTTAAATTGTATCATACGATTACGTGTTGGGACTTAAAGGTATGAGAAACAGTTATAGAGTTAACAGAGGCATAGAACTCCAGGGCATATGTAGTCCAAATTTTTTTTAAATGCTTTTTCTGTCTTAAAATTGTCATATAATAAGTAAATTATAAAATGTGCCAAAAATGGCACGGGGACGGAATACGTGACATAATCCGTTAATCTGACATCATATTCGTAATCAGTGAGCAAAATTACCTCTTAAATATCAATTTTGACGATAAATACTTAGAGGAATTTCGAGTAAAAAATGGCACGGTTTTTGGAATACGTGACAACAAAATAGTGTAATCTGGATTCGTATTCAGCGACAAAAAATTCCTACTAGACAACAACTTTAAGCCAAAGTGAGCTTTTAAAAAATTTGGTCTACATATGCCTCATTCTAGAGCCTTATGCTCCCTCATGGCTAGGTTTAGTTGGCTGAATGTTCCTGTCGGTCCTATAAACACGTTACAAAAAGTTTCATTGAAATCGGTCTGTTTCTCAACTTTTTCTATGCATTCTGGCTTATTAGTTGTACTGTACCAACAACTTTTGTTTTTTTTTTTAAACTCTACGGGCCTTAGATCATATATTTTAAAGAGATGAGCCCAGTGTATACCAAGTATATGTATTTTGACGTCACAGAGTAGATTAACAAAGATGAAAATACAATATTAAAACAGCTGACGGAAAACACCATTTTGGAGGCCTGGTATTCAATGCGCATGATCGTATAACCGGAATCAGCTGCTTCAATGATGTGTTTATATTTCACATTCACATGTGCTTAAAGTAAATACATAAAATTTTATTTTGTTTTAACGTTCAAACGAGTAATATTGTTAGATAATTTTGTATTAATTCGATGAAAAAAATTTTTGAAAACGATAAAATGGTAATTTGTACAAAATATACTGTTTTAATTTTATTTGAAAGTGGTATAATCTTATTTTAAATACGCGCCAGGATATTATGTTGTATATTAAGACATGCGTATTATGACCAGGCCCTGATATTTACTATCCTTGTCAATCTACTTTGAGAGGTGGTTCTCACTCTGTTGGCAATTCCAGTAGTGAATTTTCAAAGCTACGGGCTAGGTACAAACACGAAACAATGTGCAAAATTTTCGATTCATTTAGCTCCGAATAGGGTCGTCCGAATGCATTACCTCCTTCAGGCAAAAGCTTTATAAATGTGCTGTAGTTGGATTTAGAAATCAATTTCTTTGTTTTTTTTTTGTTTTGTCTTTTTTTTTTGCCACCATTGTGTGATTAATAACATAACCACACGACCACAATAACACATAAAAAAACCTAAAGATCATGTCTTCAGATAATATTATTATATATATACATATTTAAACCAAAAGATAAATCATTTTCATTTGTATAACAAAATGGGTTGCATCAGAAAAATAAAGAATCATTTCCATACGTAGTGTCATTTTCATTTTTATCTAAGCGACAAATGATCTGAAAGCACAACTGCGAAATACTTTAGACTATGCAATTTTTATCTAGATACTCTGAGTGGGTTCATATATAATACGTCACAACAATATGCAAAAATTTTTTTTTTTTTCTAAGCAATGATTTGGTTTCTATGGTTTTATTTAACGATTACTAATTGTAAATTAAAAACAAGTGAAAAGAAACAATTGACTGAGTTAATTGTTGAAATACCATGTATAGGCAGTGTTGATAACTCTGTCACATTTCACATACATACATATCCGACATATTTAACTGATATTCTCATATAATGCGCAAGTGTTGATGCGCAATCGTTTGTTTTTTGACGTCACGTAAATAACAAAAGATATTCACTTTGATATTCCTATATTATACATACTATAAAATTTGCACCTAATTAACGCCCTCGTGGGTAAACAGTGATGTTTACAAAAAAATGTTTCAAACCAAAGGTTTTTTATTTTTTTATAAGCAACATTTTTTACATTTAAACTTTTGTTCTATCTCTAACGGTTTACAAGATGGGTCCTACGGACCCAAGACCCAATTGGCCTATGATGCTCATTTACGAACTTGACCTGACTTTTTACGTCCTGAGTACGCTGTAAAAATTTCAGCTCGATATCTTTTTTCGTTTTTGTGTTATCATGACCACAGACGGACGGACGGACGGACGGATGGACGGGCAACCGGAAATGGACTAATTAGGTGATTCTATGAACACCTATGACAAAATTTTTTTCCTAGCATCATTATTTTTAAGCGTTACAAAGCTGGGACTAAACTTATAATACTATGTATATTTCATATATACATGGTATAAATAGTTTGTCGAATAGAAAATATTTTACAAATTACTGTCAAAAATAGTTTTAGTTTTATTTCATCTAAACTTAATTACGATCTACGGATAATTATACAATTTGCTATTTATACAATTTATACAATAGGACAGAATTTATACAATTTGCTATTACAGCTGCTGATTGTCCCCAGTCCATGTTAGCTCGTGTAACAGTTCATGTTAACATGTTCCTCGTTTTATTAGTCTTCCTAGTGTAAATGAGGCATTTCGAGTACCAACACCCTTTTTGAACCCTCCTGTCAAAATACACAATATTATTTACTATCATTACCTATTCTATCAAATTATATTTATATCCATATAATATAATAAATACTTCGAGGTAAATATAATACATACATAGAACTCAGAAAGTTTTGTCTACCAAACAAAAACACCTACACTGTAAACGTTAAAATGAGATAAATTTTATTTATATATTTATACAAATTGAATTATGCATGAGACAGATTTATATCCATACAGTATGTTAAATAGAAATGACAAATATAAAATACAGATGATAAGTATACCAAACATTAGTCAATTATTTTATACAACATGGTGAAAAGTTTATTTTGTTTTGTTTGAAAACTATACACAACTTATTAAGTGAATTTTAGAACCAATTTTCAGATTAGATTTTACAAATTCGTCGATATGATTAAATTCATTGATAGCTTAAAATTTGTTTTTATTTAGAACAAGTGAAAACAAACAATTGACTGAATTAATTGTTGAAATACCATGCATAGTCATTGTTGACACATACATAACTGATTTTCAAGTATGGAACATTTTTTACATTTAAACTTTTGTTCTATCTCTAACGGTTTACAAGATGGATCCTACGGACCAAGACCCAATTGACCTATGATGCTCATTTACGAACTCGACCTCACTTTTTACGTCCTGGACACGCTGTAAAAATTTCAGCTCGATATCTTTTTTCGTTTTTGAGTTATCATGTCCACAGACGGACGGACGGACGGACAACCGGAAATGGACTAATTAGGTGATTCTATGAACACCTATATCAAAATTTTGTGCGTGGCATCAATATTTTTAAGCGTTACAAACTTGGGACTAAACTTAGCATACCTTGCATATTACATATATGCATGATATAAAAAGGAAATATTACGAAAGTGGTATTTGATAAATAGTTCAAATGTGATTGTAATTTATTTCATTAGAGTTGGTATAAATTCAATAAAATTTTATAATGTATGAAAGTATTCCGTCCACTTCATGAAGCCTTGGTCGAAATGTATGAAAATGTGGAATAATTTCGGTGCTTCCTTATTTCTTTGCACGATTCAGGTTTCCAATAGACAAATGGGCAGTTTTCGAAATTGTAAATAGACTAGGCTATTAGAGTCTTTTGTCAAAAAACGAAATAGCGAAACGATAAATCAGCAACCTCCGTTTGGTTGAGAGTAGTACTTACCCCTAGCTTGATACTAGTACTAACGCCCGTTTTATTAAAAATTGGTCTAAATATCGAGACTCGGTTGTTAGAAAATTCTGTAACAATCTGATACTTGCACGAATCTTTGCCTGTCCTTGACTCCGCCCAAATTCAGAGACTAGGTATTTCGATACTTCCTTGACTCCGTCCAAATTCGGAGACTAGGTAATTTTGATACTAATTTCAAACTAGTAATAACATCCATTTAATTGAAAATTCGCCTTAATGCCAAAACTAGGTTGAAAAACATTTCTGATAACAATCTGATACTAGCACCAACATGTTTTAATACTAGCTTGACACAAGTTATTAACAATTCGAAAAAAAATCCGTTAAAATAACAAGAATCGTCTCGCACACCGTTCTTATACAAAATCGATGACACTACCAAACTGTGTTTGATCGTATTTTTTCCAAATATCAACCAACACTCAGTTATCACAACATTCGAATACTAAAATGTTCCTAATTCAAACACTCAGTTGTCCAATTTTCTGACACCAATCCGAATGAGAAGTAGACGTCCAAAGATTTCCAGTTTTATTCGAATAGCAAGAGTCGTCAAGTAGATCACTCTGATATAATTGTAAATGTGACTCAAAAAAAATTTTTGTTTGTGTAGAACCTCGAAGCGGAGTCTAATCAAATAAACGGTCCAAAAGTAGCATTATATTGCTAACTATAACTTTTTTATAACATGAAGCGACTTAGTGCGACACGCGCATCCTGCAAAAATTCGGCAACATGGATTATTGCTTAATTTTTTTCTCAATTATTAACAAATATCCAAATACAACAAACGTATCACACACAAAAGTATTTCTGAAATTGGATGCGAAATAATTTCAATTTTGTAGTCCTCAAAAAAATGCACCCATACATAAGTAGTGAAATTTGAACAGTTACAAATTATCATGTTAGCGAATCTTCCATCTACTGAGGGTCCTGCAACCATCACTAATATCGTACTTTTTTGCAAGTGGCTTGTAAACTCACTTGACCCAGAACAACAGTGGTGAAAAATTAATAGCACCAATTCACTTCTTCAATCTACTCTGATGCAGATATTATCGATGATGAAATAGACGGGCAAAATAATGCTGAGACAGATATAGAAATCGAAGAATGAGTTAATTACAATAATAGTGAAAATAAATAGGGGCCACTAGTAAAAAAAAAGAAGAAGCAAGCGATATAGTATTTCACAACCGATTTTTCGACCGATATTTCACATATTACCGATAAATTATTATATACTATAAAAGAAAATTTTAAGCACAGAAATTACAAAAACTTATTCCTTTTTTTTCAAATTTGCAAAAACGTTCTTCTTTGGCTTTTAAGGGCTAAATTTTCAATAAATTTCAATTTCAAATATTTGGTATTTTAATCAAATGCGGTTTTTTTTTCATTAAATTGTTTATTTAACAATTCTTCCGCATCGGATTGAACTAGATCTATTCGAAATAAATAGTTCCACAACTTTTGTGCATAGCTTTTTTTTATACTAAGTCTATTTTTTTTAATTTTAACTAAATAAACCGATTTAGACCAACTTTGACCGCTAAAATTATATATTTAACATGTATTGGTAAAAAAATAGACCGACTAGGCTAAAGGATCGATAAACTGTATATTATTTTTAATTTTGTAGAACACATTTTTATTTTATAATCATTGGAATGACTGCTTTTGGTATATGGATAAAAAATATTAATATAATGATTATCATTTATATTACAAAGTTTTATTTTTTCAATCACGGTTTATTTAACGCGTCAGCACCCGCGCTATGAACATTTTTCTCCCGCTCGATTTGAAGCATGTTTTTACTTACTTGAATATCGTAATTGATTGCTACTGACGTGGCCGTTAATTTTCAGAATCCACTGCAGTACTACTTAAAGTAGTCAAAGGACATCGTGATATGTGCGGAAGAAAATGTCTTGGCGCGGCGGATAACATAACTCATATTCAAATCGCCAAGATGCGAGTGGAAAACGCAATAGTTGTGTAATTGTGTTTTATTAATTAAATTTTTAAATGGGGTCAATTTGAAAATGATGCATCTCTTTTACTCATTCATTAAGAACTGCCTAGATAATATTTGATGCTTAAGGATGTATGAGCATGGTAGTGGGGGCACAAATTACAAAATAGATATTTTCAATTTTGATGATAAATTTATATTATTACTTGACGATATAAGACGAAAAGTAAGAATACAATTTTTCGATATCTGGCTTAATTTTCAAAATATCGAAAATTGAAAATTTTGTTTAATTATTTAGCTTTCGATATTTCGAAAACCAAGACACATATCGAAAAATTTTATTCTTATTTTTCGTCTACATTCATGAAGTTATAACAAAATTCATCATCAAAGTTGAAAATAAGATAAAAATAATTTCAACCCTTAATCTACCCTGCTCTTACATCCTTTATATGGACGGTGACACTTAGTTTTTTCTTTTCTAATTCATTGCTAATATGTTTACTTTCTATTAAAAAGTTTTTTTTAAATTTGTTTTCATTCATTCCAAATGAAAATTATCAAAAACTTCCAAAATATGTCGTTTTTTGAGATTCCTCCATAAGAGCCAATGTTATTTATATCGATTTTTAATGACTTTTTTCTTAAAAATTTGCACGGTTACCTAAGCTGAAATTTTAACCACATATTCTTTGAGTAAAAGACTACCTACAAACAAATTTTGAGCCTTTAAATCAAACATTGTTGTCATGCTCATACATCCTTAATTGAGAAACTTAACAAATGACAATATAAATCCATCAAATCCACGCCAAATTTACATTACTTTCTTTAAATTTACTTGTAAAACACATAAAAAAAAAGAAGAAATAAAATAAAAAATTGCTCATTCTAGTAACATGAAAAGAAGATGAACACATACAGCTATGTCGGTTGTCGATAACATTTGAATCATGTTCCTGGAGGGTAAATCAAACACGGTCACATATTATACATGTAGATTTGGAATAAATGAAATCATGTGCAAGACACAGGGTAACGAACCGAAATGTAGCCAATTCAAATATCGGATGTGACATTGCTGCATTATAAGTAAATCGTAGATAAAGTTTAGTACTCGTTTAAATAGTATAAAATACTGGCTGGCTAGTATTTTAGAATTTATTAGTTCACAACGTTCTTAAATCACAATTTTTCACTTTCAATAAATTATTATAACTGATATACGTTTAATATATAATCATTTTCTTGGCTGTGGTGGTTTAATATATAATCATTATACCATGCATATATGTAATATGCAAGGTAAACTAAGTTTAGTTCCAAGTTTGTAACGCTTAAAAATATTGATGCTATGAACAAAATTTTGGTATAAGTGTTCATAAAATCACCTAATTAGTCCATTTCCGGTTGTCCGTCCGTCCGTCCGTCCGTCCATCTGTGGGCACGATAACTGAAAAACGAAAAAAGATATCATACTGAAATTTTTACAGCGTACTCAGGACGTAAAAAGTGAGGTCGAATTCGTAAAAGAGCAACATAGGTCAAGTAGGACTTGACCGTAGGACTCATCTTGTAAACCGTTAGAGATAGAACAATAGTTTAATATAAAAAATGTCCCTTATTAAAAAATAAACAACTTTTGTTTGAAACATTTTTTCGTAAACATCACTGTTTACCCGTGAGGGCGCAAATTAGGCGTTAATTGTATAGTATGTATTATATAAATTGTATATGTGCAATGTGATAGAGTAATCAACACTATTTATGCATGGTATTTCAACAATTAACTCAGTCAATTGTTTGTTTTCACTTGTTTTTTCTTGGCTGTGACGTGAAGGAAGGATAGGAAACCTATGCTGAAGGGAAAATACTTAAAAACCCAAATTCAATACAATTTTAAAATGGATATTAGTTATTTCTGCGTTACAGTGCAATATCGCAGCCATGCAAATAAGGGAAATTGATCCAGAAACACGTTTTATGAATAAATTGGAAATAAGTAAATTGATTATAGAGAATTGTTAAGATTAGCATCTTTGCCGAAAATGTATTTTTTCTACAGGAGACATTAGGTTCAAAAAAGAGATTACTTGGAAAGTTTTTCGGATTTATAGATTTTAAGGTGCTCTTTTCGAATTTCGACTTTGCTACCTCGCATCTTACCAGCTCGCGCCGCCATATTGAATAAAATGGCGTCGAAAAGCAGTTTTTTTACGATATCTCCTTTCCGAGTCATTTTCCAAACTGCCGGAAAACTTTCCAGGTAAAACTACCAAATGACTATACTCTCACTCAAATGTCAAAACCATACTTAGCTCCCTTAAAATGAAGTTGAGATAATCGAACTTTCGCCATTCGTTTCTTGCACTCCTTTAGAATGACGCTTTCAAATCATCTACAAGTTTGCTTGGTGTAAATGAACTTTACTATGGTCAATTCTAGCGACAAACACATATAAATTCATACTCAATAAAATATAAATGTGTTTCTACGTTTATATGTGTTTGTATGTGATAGAGAAAGATGTTGTATTTCATCCATTTTACAAACAAGTACACAAACACTTTACATCAAAACCAAAGCAAATATATAGAAATGAAATGTTAGAAATGGGAATTACTTTAACCATATAATATTATGGACTATTTTTCAATATTTCTAATGTAACTTCGATTTCATCCAAATAAAAATAATTTCTTTAAAATCAAAATTTCGAAAATTTTATCGTAAAAAAGCGTATCGTAAGGTGCTAAATTTCAATTATTGTAAACTTTTTATAGGCAGGCATTGGTAAAAGTAAAGTCATTATAAAATATCTTAAACAAGCGAAAACAAACAATTGACTGAGTTAATTGTTGAAATACCATGCATAATCAGTGTTGATTTCTTTATCACATTACACATACAAACATGTGACACATACATAACTGATAATCAAGTATAGTACATATTATAAAATTTCCGCCTAATAGGCGCCCTCACGGGTAAACAGTGATGTTTACGAAAAAATGTTTCAAACAAAAGTTGTTTAATTTTTGATAAGGAACATTTTTTACATTTAAACTTTTGTTCTATCTCTAACGGTTTTCAAGATGGGTCCTATGGACCCAAGACCCAATTGACCTATGATGCTCATTTACGAACTCGACCTCACTTTTTACGTCCTGAGTACGCTGTAAAAATTTCAGCTCGATATCTTTTTTCGTTTTTGAGTTATCGTGTCCACAGACGGACGGGCGGACGGACAACCGGAAATGGACTAATTAGGTGATTTTATGAACACCTATGATGAAATTTTTTTCCTAGCATCATTATTTTTAAGCGTTACAAACTTGGGACTAAACTTAATATACTATGTATATTTCATATATACATGGTATAATATCTTAAAAAGTACCCCACGCTTTTTTACAATAAAATGATTTTTTTGATTTTAAAGAAATTATTTTCTACCTTTCAGTTCAGCTAGTTTAAAAAAGCATTTTTTTTAAATTTTTTAAAACTATTATTTATTTTGTGTTATTTAGTTTTTTAGACTCTCATTTATTTATTAAAAATTCAGTAAAAATATGGTGGGAGCGCAAATAAATATCTATATTTTCAGATATGGAAATCGTTATTCTTGAAAATCCTGATAATTATGCCAAACTTCGAAGGTATCCGACGTTTTGAAGGTGGTCAAATCACGTTCCCAGTTACATACTAACATACTAACAACCGTATGCAGCTAATAAAAGCGTGTTAAAGCGATCGAAATGCAGATGCTATGTATGTTCTATGTTTATGCCAGCGGAATAAGATCGTATTGGCGTTATATGTTAACTAGGCTTAAACATTCTAAAGAAAATGACTGTAAATTTGTCATTTTACGCATAAAAACGTAAAACTAGACCTCACACCATGATATAATTTAAAAGTGAAATTAAAATTGATTAAAAAACGAAGAAGTTATAATAAGCATTCAAAGATTCATTGCCCATCTTCTTTTCACAAAACAAAGTTTTATAGGTATTTTAGATGTAATCTCTATGGTGATATCGGACAATGACGTCACTAATCTATATCTTCTTCTTTGTTTAATTGGGAATTTTAAATTTTCATATTTTGCGCTTTTTCTACTTCACTTTTCTACCCGTGGATTGAAAATTCTTCACTTGAAGTGATAAAAAAATTTAGTCAACAAGACTATTGCTTAATGATGGTGACATTGAACTGTTTCTCTGCGTGTTGAAAGTTGCAAAATAGTAGCAGATTTCGACGGAACTTTTATGAGACAAATAATAATTATTTTTATTTTGCAGAACTTTTACAGGGAGGTTAACTTTAATTTTTTTATATTGCTTATAAAAAATTGTGTATCCTTTTAATGACGCTAGTACCTATTGGTACTAAATATAACATTTTTAATTTTTTAATATAAAGACTACCTGAAATTGAATGTTATATTTATTTATTGATTTATAATTGTCTAAATAACAAAATAGATACATATTTGTTAGAAAAAATACTTCAAATGATATACAAGTTTATACCAAATATTGATACGTCACAATAAATTATTGTATGTAAGCTCAACAAATATATGTAAAGTTCACTGTTTGAAAATGGTTGTACAGACCGAAACATGTCACAATATTGTTAATTTTTACATTATAAATCAAAGAGTGGAACTGTGCAAATAAAAGAGTGGAATTCAGCTCATTTACGAACTAAAACACATTTTTTACGTGTTGAATACGTTATAAAAATTTCAACTTGATATCTCATTTCGTTTTTGAGTTATTGTGTCGACAGACGGACGGACAACCAGAAATGGATTAATTAGTTGATTTTAAGAACACATATACCAACATTTTGTTCGTAGCATCAATATTTTTAAGCATTACAAACTTGAAACTAAACTTAGTATACCTTAATATATTTCGTAGATATTTCATAAGATCTAAAGTATTCATAAAATCACCGGCACCTTTTTTACCAAACAACCTACTCAAATAATTCTTACTTAAAATCCTTTATTGCTGTTGAAGAAATTCGCGAGATTTTAATACTGCAACCTCTACATTCTACAATAAAGAATTCATATTAATCATGATTTGTATGTCTGATAAAACAGGACTTGCACGTCTGATAAAACAGTGTACAGTAAGATAATGTTGGATACGAACACATATTTGTTGTTCATTTTTTTTATATAAAATCTTTAGGGAGTGTCCTTGTGTGACGGCCCATTTTTAAAGAATTTTTTGGAAATTGTTTTTGCGAACAATGAAAGATACAGCTTCAAGGTTTTTATCATTTATTTATTATTATTTTAAGATTATGTAAAATTGATTGGCTTATCTAAAAACAAAACGGTATTAACATTTAATAGTCCAAATGCATCGAAGGTTCTAGAATCAGTTGAAAATATTGAAAATGAGATTTTTGACTAACTGCTGAAAGAAAAAGCAATTTGTCAGTTTTTGTTTGTTTACCTTACGCAACAAATTGAAATACGCGGATGGTTCTATGTCGCTATGATGGTTTTATATCGTTATGGATGGTTCTAGTTCATGTTGTGCGATTACATGTGCTAAGCCTACCGTATAAATTTAGAGTGAATCAGTCGAACCGTTCTAGAAATGCCGTTTAAGGTTTGAAGTTAGTACAACAAAATTAAAGAAAATATCATGGTAAAAAAGAAAAGCTTAATGCATATTTCTAATTTTCCAAAGTTGTTTATTAGGTTGTAAAAACTTCGTAAAAAAAAGTCGACCTCCCAGGAACTTACCTAATCCCCATTTTTTGGGGGGTAGTTGGAGGTTTTAATCAATTTTTTACAAATTACAGAAATATTATACAATAATAAAAATTTATTATTAAATAAAAATTCTAACTGAATTTTAAAACGGAATTTGTTTGCTCATTCAATCAAATGAAAAAGTATCCATCTTGTAAACCGTTAGAGATAAAACAAAAGTTTAAATGTAATAGTTATTTCTTATTAAAAAAATTAACAACTTTTATTTAAATCATTCTTTCGTAAACATCACCGGTTACTCGTGAGCGCGCGATTTACGGAAAAAACTTTGGTGACCATTTTCTCCAAAACTATAAAATAAAAGTGTGTTGAAAATTTTCAGGTGAACTTCAACTGGTGGTTTTGTGAAAAATTCTAGAAAAAACTTCCAGAAAATATTTGCGAAAATATCGAAAAACAAAAAAAAATCCCAGAAAATACTTGAACATTCAATCAAATGAAGAAAAAACCATTTTGTAAACCGTTAGAGGTAGAACAAAACTTTAAAAAAAAGTTATTTCTTATAAAAAGATACACAATTTTTGTTTGAAATATTTTTTTCTATACATCCCATTTTACCCTTGAGTGCAATGAGAGAGAATATGGCGTCTGGTGATTGCCATATTGAATTTTCATTATTGTCATATCTTCAGAAGCATTCACAAAGTAAAAACAAATCGATTGGCATAAGAATCATCGAAATCAGCCTATGCTCATTGGGCTCTATTGCACCACATAGGAACGCATATGCATTTTCTTCACAATATGACGTCTGATGATCGCCATATTAAATTTTCATTATTGCCATATCTTCAGAAGCACTCTAAAGGTTATGACCAATCGATTGACGTCAGGATCATTAAAATCGGCCGACGCGTTGGGTCAAAATACTATGCCCCATAGGAACTCGCATACATTCTTTTCACATTATGGCGTTTGGTGCTCGCCATTTGAAATTTTCATTACTGCCATATTGTCAGTAGCACTTGCAAAGTTAAGACAAATCGATTGATGTCAGTATTATCAAAATCGGCCCACGTGTTTGATCTCTAGTGAGCCATATAGGGACACACATATATAGTTGATAAACACATTACCACTCCTTTGCGTAGCTCAGTTGGGTAAAAAGCGAGTATCTCACAATAAACGAGCATCTCACAGTAAATTTTTAAGGTATTAATATGGTCTATTCTAAACACTTAAAGAATTAATTAAGGTTGGAAATTTATCCCAAATTCAAATTTTCAGCAAGTTAGACAATTGTTTATTAACAAAATTTTCTCGATTGTTTAATGTATGCCATGTATACAAACCATATACTTATATGTCCACCCATAAAATTATACTGTATATTAAGTAGTGTACCATTACCATGGAAACTCCTGAAATAAAAATCGTTGCGAATACGTAAACATACGCAAATTTATGAAATCCATAAAAAAATTTCATTTATTTGATTAGTCAGCAAACACAATTTCATTTATGAATAAATGAATCATAAAACTGCATCACAAAGTTTTACCTCATCACGTGTATAAAATGATTATTATGATTAAAGTCTCCCAATCGTTTGGTTAGGTTGATGACTAAATGTATAAGGGTAAGGATATATAGTGGACTTTCACACGAGAAAATGTGTTAGATCGTGTTTTATAAGAACATCCTTGTGAAACAAGAACAGGAAAATGTCAGTATTCATTTCCGTTACATAAACTTATCAATACAACTTTATTGAGTTTTTGTGTCAAATAAAACAATTTCTTGAGAGGATGAAATTGTCGCACTCAAGAATCTCTTTTCTGTTAAACATTCATTTTTTACTTAGACGAACAATCATTGAGAGCTTAAAAGCTTAACGTTGAAAACATATTCCAAATGGGTGGTCATTAAACTGGCTAACAAATGGAGGAGCGTGCACAGATTATAAACTAGTGAACACAAATAATTGCCTGAGTTACCTGTTGAAATACCATGCAGAGAGAGTGTTGATTATACAATCGTTTGTTTCTTTTCGTCATGTAAGTAAACAAACATAGCCACTTTTACACACAAAGTAATAAGAGTATCTTTCCCCTCAATTCCTCAGTGGCTTAAGTATATGCTATAAACAAATAAAAATACCTGTATACAAACTATACAGTGTGCTAATTTCAAAAGTATTCGGCCTTAATAACTCTTGAACTGATGCAATTATCGTCGATTAAGATATCGAGGGGAAGGTTCAAAAAAGGGTACCAAGAGAATTTTAGGTTTCCCTCCTTTGCCCCTAGTCACTCCAACTTTGAAATATCAAATGACAATCCCTACCTTGTTACACCTCTTTTGAAAGGGCATAAAATTCTCTATTCAACCATGATATTAAATCGATCGATTGGTTTTTAAGATAGACTGTACATAAAATGGAAGCAATCCCCCCTTTATAGCTCCTGAAAATCCTCATAATTTTTCATACACTGATACCCCAATAGCCCGAGGAAAAAAAAGAAGGTTCATAATGCAATTTACTGCAGAAAGTTTTTTTCGTATTGGAATAGGTTGTGGAGTATCAAATTTGCGGGACGAGGGGGTGCGGTCCTCAACCACCATCTTGGAAAACACGTTTTATCAAATATCTCGCGAACCGAACATCCTACTATAAAAATAGTCCGGATCATTTTCGTAGAGAAAAACATTTTCTATAACTTTTATCCAAAATTTTTTACTGTATAATACATAGGTTTTTATTTATAGCGCTCCAAACTTTCTTCAATATGGTTCACGGTAAATTAAAAATGGTAATTACAAAATTTGTAGAACATAAAATTTCCAATAAATTTCATCCAAAACTTTTTGTCATAACATTTCTAGTTTAAGAGCTATAGGCAAATAACCAGGTATTTTTTTTCTGCAATTTACTGAAGAAATTTTTTTTGAGTTGGAATTTGTTCAGGGGTATCTCCCGAATGTAAAAATAGTAGGGAATAACATTTCCTAAAACTTATATATAAAATTAAAATGCATAGGTTTTTATTTATAGCGCTTCAAACTTTTCTCAATATATTTTATAGATTTCTCAACATGAAATTTTTAATAAATTTCATTCAAAACTTAAAACTTAAAGACGTAAAATAATGCTACACTTTTTAAATAAAAATAAATATTTAAGCCCGCTTTTTTAATTGAATAAATTAATTTTCCTTCCTTTTTCCTTCTCATTAATATGATTATGATTTATTATTGTTTTAAAGGATGGATCATAAGGTGCTATTCGAAATTAAATTTGGAATAGCTATGGATTAAGGGATGAAACCTAAAATTTTCTAGATACGATTTTTGAACCCAGCTTTATATCTAAATCTAAATCCAGTGTTTTCATTCAAAACCATAATATCAGGTAAAGAGTTATTAAGGGTGGATACTTTTGAAATGAACACACTGTACAAAATCATATGTAGTTTAGTGCATCATCATTTCAAAAAAAAAAAAAAGTTTTTGTAGGTTAAATCTCATTTCCAACTCGAGCTAAAGTTCATTTGCTTGCATTGTCCATTCATAGATTAAAGAATTTTTTGGTATAAGAAATGTTTTAACCCGTAAAATATAGCCTCGTCGATGAATTAATGTAATTCAATTAATCATTGGGCCACTATAAAGATATAAATGCGAATGTCTAGATCATCAAATGTACAATCTATTTTAGTTGATATCATGACAGGAGAACCCCAACAACGCGACAAAATCCATTCTATACGAATCATATGTGAGTTATACATTATGTGCCATCATTAACGATGCACCAGACTGTGTGCAATGATCATATACCAATATCTAACCCCTGCCTATTCGTTTCATTTAGTAGATATTGACATTTTAAACGTAGCACAGTGTAGTATTTATAAAAAAATTTCAGACAAAATATAAGGAAGGAATTTTTATGCTCAAAATTGATTCAAAGGACTGGATGCAAAAATACCTTTTGGCAATAGTAAAATTTTTTTAAATTCATATTCGTAATCATCATATTTGTCTTCAAACCCAATTATTTCATTTTCTTCTTCAATTAAAAAAATTTTTTATTTTGCTCTGAGCCATTTTTTTTATCTATGCTTGCTTTTGTTTCCAAGTAAGGTGATTTTGGAATTAAGTTTTCCTGACTTTTGACTTAAGCTCTCTGAAACTCTACCCTTATCTTAGTCGTAACAGAAAAGGCGAAAGTTCGCGTAAGATTTTTTTTCATAAATATGTTATAGAATACTTAAACCGTAACCTGTTAAAAAAATTTTATCGAGCAAAAAGGGGCACATAAACAAAAAGCTTTGAGTTTTGATTACTTCCGTCGCCAATATTAAAAAAATTCCTCACTTAATTGCACCAACAAACACAGTAAACGTAAATTGAATGACACGGTAAATCCAGAGAAATAACAATAATATCATGGATCTGTAAGAGCAAGTAGATTGCGGCTTACAAAACAAGCGGGGAGCGCGGTTAAAGTAACTCAAGATACTTGTTTGTGATGGAGTGGATATCTAACTACACCAAAAAACAACTTTCAATGTAGAACTTTTAAAAGAGTTGAAATTTGGTATAAATACTCCACTGTACGTAGTGCATATTGTAATAACAGATAATGTAGTTTATGAATGTTTATCACTCTTCTTATATTCGCCCATAATATGCAAATCCATCTCTCGTATAAAGTATGTTGTACAAATGGTAGTAATATGACTAAACAACCAAAGTATATTTTTCGTAACAAGCGAAAATTCTAACATAAACTTCTTACATATCTCGCCCAAGGTTCTGCTATATCATAGTAAAAAAGTTAGCATTACTAATCTTGCCCTTGTTTCTGCTGAGATAAAACTTGGCAAGATTCCAGTAACTATTTACATGTGTATATAAACAATTTAAGTTATATTATGCAAATGTAGCAAATTAAGTTAAAGATGGGAGATTTTCTTGCTACTGAAATTTTTCATACTATCGAAAGTACAGTTAAAATATTGTTGTGATGATCAGAGATACTGTAGTTCTTCTCCTCGCTCCCTTTGCCAAAATGAAGTGCTCGCATTTGTGGGCTATGCGCGACATTGCACGGGTTACAAAATAAATTCCAGTGCACGACATTTGCAAGAAACTTTTACCTGAAAAAGTCAGTTTTCTAATAATTTTTTGTGATTCAGCATCCAAACTTGCATCTATTAAAAAAAGAAAACAAAAAAACTGACAACTTCTGAGCGGACTTGGATTCTCACGCCTGGATGAGAAAGTTCTCAAGAACGTACAGAAGTTTATGATCAAATTGTATAAGATATGTTAAAAATGGTTTTAAGTTTATCTCGTCTATCTTATGAATTATTTTAACCAACAATTTAATTGTTTTTGTTGGCTGATTCTTGGCGTTGCGAGTACAGATTAAGCCCGAACTACTTTATTTGGAGTAGTAAGAAAGCCAGAGTCACTCCCTCCTACATCAATTCAGAAGGTGCCATACCTTCTAAGTAATTTGCTCTGGACATTTACATAATAGGCGATAAAAACGATATTTAATGGTATCTAATATAATTATTTCTTTATAATTTCAGACTTGTGTATGGAACAATGCCCATCTTCCCACACCATCTCTGCCGCCTCTTGAAGAATGCGGCTGTACCGTTGATGACGATTAAGATTAACTTGTGCCTTCTCACGACGCTAGATTCCATACCTTAGTCGTGTCCAGTAGTTGTAATTTGCCACTGTAAGAGCCTTGGCAACACCAAGAACTGCAGCTGTAGGAAATCAAATGTGCCGATTTTTAAACTTTGTACTGCCTGCAAACGCACTTGTCTCAATTCTGGAGAGACAGACAAGTAATTTTTTTGTAAACTCCTGTAAGTTTTCCTTTTTGTTTCACCAATTATTGTCTTATATTATGTACTTGAATTAAAAGTAAAGTTCAAATGTTGTTTTACAGAGAATTTTTGAAATTTTGGTTGCCATCTTGAAAAACCTAACCTATAATTTTTAAGTATATTTTCGAGTTCCTCATGCTCAAAGGCATATAAGTGCATATTTTGAGGGCATTTCTAAATCAAAGAGGCGCTCATTTAGTGATTCAGCACCATTCAGGCCGTCATCTTGAATATCTCACTTCAGTTCGAGATTTCGGTTAGGCAACCGATATCGGATTCAGCAGGGTCGAAATAGGGGGAAAAAACCTTTTGCCCAAAAGTAATATGAAATGCATCTAAAACCTTAAAGAGACCCTTTTTCAATTTTATGGCTAAACTAATACTGATTTGTCTTCTTTATTTGTGTTATTAGTAAAAGCAATCTACTAAATTTATACTAGCCTTTCATGAATACCGACATTGATTCATCCACACTGAAAAGTGGTCTATTGTACATGTTGAAGACCATCATTCGCCTAGTTATTACATACTCTGTTTGTGTCATCTCTAGACGACTACCTGAATTACCTGCTCACCCCTTCCCCTGATATTACCTTCCTGTGTCTGTAGCTTCTAACTAATAATAATTATAATAATGTAATAAGTGTATAAGAAAGTAAGGCGAGACTAGCGTTAGTAGTGAAGTACATCAAGTCATGGAGTAGCAATCAGATACACTCAGACTGAATATATTACATTAGATACTAACTAACTAGATTTTACCAACGTATACATGTACAGACAGTAAATATTAATATCAACCTCAAGGGGGGCAGACTTTGACTTTTTTATACTCTTAATGGCTTGTAGCAAGAAATGTATTGAATACCTTTTCAATTGTGCTCCAATGTAGTCGTCGTTATCTGTACATAATTGAATCCGTCCAAGTGGGATTTTTTAAGCAACTTCTCCTACTGCCAAGGAATACATCAAATCATATAGTGCGTCTTGAAACAGGCATACCACTTTATTTGCCCCTAAAAGCAAATAAATCACTTTTTCTAATGCTACAAAAGGCTTCTAAACTTAACCAACATTTCCTAAATTATCCCGATTAAGTTAATGCCAATATAAAAGCAACTATTCAGAAATTTCAAACATACTACGTGGAACAAGACCTTGAAATGGTGGCCTTGTCAACATACATCCCGTTATGTAATGATCTTATAGTCACAGTTGAATATCATAACTATTTAACTTTTAACTGTCCTCTATCTTTTATTAGAGTATTTGCACAACTCCGTACCTAGAATAAACAAATGTTGTGTTCAGAAAAATATTCACACCCACACCCACACCCACATCCACACCCACACTCAACCCAACCCAGCCTAACCCAGCCTAACCCAGCCTAACCCAACCTAACCCAACCAAAAATTACAAAAATTGTGTTTTTTTGAATTTTTTATGATTTTTTCGATTTTTACAAATTGCAAAAAGTGTAAGAAAAGTTTTTGTTTCCGATTTCGATAAAACTTAGAGTTTATAAGGTAATTTTGACCCGAAAATTACAAAAATCGTGTTTATTTGACCATTAAATGAGTAATTTTCGAGATATTTTATGAATCTGACTGTAGAGCCAACATTTTCATTCCGTTCAGTCTCTGAAATTATTCCGCATTGAATCTAATTATTCCGAAATTGTCCTTTTCATTTCAATTACGATTCATTACTGTTGCGGACACACAGTAATAAGTTGGACAAAGACCCAAGATATTTGTTATTCATTTTATTACATTAGTTTTTTAAGAAACTGTCCGAAACAAAAGGTAATCAATTTTTAAAATGAAAATGATTTTTTTTCTAAACCATCCCTGAACTATAGCGAACAAAACAAACAAAAAAATTTTGAAAATCGGTCCAGCCGTTTTTGAGTTTTAGCGAGACTAACTAAATTGTCCTTTTCATTTCAATTACGATTCATTACTGTTGCGGACACACAGTAATAAGTTGGACAAAGACCCAAGATATTTGTTATTCATTTTATTACATTAGTTTTTTAAGAAACTGTCCGAAACAAAAGGTAATCAATTTTTAAAATGAAAATGATTTTTTTTCTAAACCATCCCTGAACTATAGCGAACAAAACAAACAAAAAAATTTTGAAAATCGGTCCAGCCGTTTTTGAGTTTTAGCTTTCAATTTAGTTTTAGTTTCAATTTATTTTTATATATACAGATATATACCTATAATTTTGGTACCTGAGGTTTGGCTTTGGTAAACTTTAATCATTTAATTCATTATATGTACATTAACTTTATTCATTATATTTGCCGAGAGTTGGCAAAGCTATTCCTAAATTGATTGAATAAATTAGTTTATAAAAAGAGTTAAATTTAAATTTAAATATAATTTTTTTCCCAGGTAAATGTTAAAAAAAAAAAAAATAATAATTGGTAGGATCGTCTGTATAGAAACAAATGAGCCTCACCTCAGCACATACTTCACTTGCTGTGCTTACTGAGTAAAAAGAGTAACTGGAGCCCATTATTAAATTCTACCTCATATTCATATTTATGATACGATCGGGAATCATACAATATAAAACACTTATTTTATTATAAAAGCATTATAATATCCTAACAGGAAGGTAATAAGTGTTATTTGGTAGTGGTAGAAACCTGTTTTTTTGAATTTTAATAAGAGGATATCGAAAACTTTAAATCATTTTGATTAAATAATATCCAATTTTCCTGATACCATTTTCGAAATAACATTTAAAGGCTGGAATGGTTTGTAAAAATAGTTTAAGTTAGTATTATAAATTATATTTGTGTAGAAGTGTATGCTAAAAATTTATATTTTTTAATTTTTTTTTCTTTTTTTGATTAAAGGTCGCTTTTAACGACTAGGTCATTAGCGACCGCGGAGATTTATACATTATTTACATGTTTATATAATTAAGCCACTGTCCTTAATAAACCTGAAGAGGCCCGGGAAATATCCGAGATTGTTAAGGATCTTTACATTTTTATTTCTTTGATGTTGGTATCCTTGACATTTTTGAAACACTTGAACACCGACATTATTGAATTTCAGATTAGGATCGTAGTCTAACGAATGAATTGACCCGTTTGAAAGATAAGAGGTAGTAAAGAAATTTACAAACATAATAGCTACTCCTTGACAGTTGGGTAAAACGTCGAAAAACTTCTTCAAAACAGATTAAATGTTTTGCCACAATCGTATCCTGTGCATTTTTTATAAAAAATAGTCAATAAACTGGCCTCTTTAATTTTCTGACGGATATCAATAAATGTGACTTCAATAAGACTCGCTTATAGTAAACTTTAACGAAAATAAACATTGTATTTACAGTTACATAAATGCTGAATATATGTTGACAAGTTTGCATATCATTGTCGCATTTCCAAAAAAACCGAAAAGAAAATTAAAGTTCCATTTTCGTTGAGTAATACAAATTCATATTCGGCCATGTTAGAATTATTTTTTCCGTAAATAAATTATGCTTTTGCGCAAAGCATAATAATATTAGATATATTTTTTTCTGAGCTCCTTTTATATTATATCGAATCCCTGAACATCCGTTAGGTATTTGAACGTTAAGAAAAACACATATTTATGTAAAATAAGCAATCTTTTTATTGATATTTCTGTATATGTTTACGTTAATAAACTCCAATATACAAATACATTTGAATCAATAAGAAAAAAAAGCCAAACAGAAAACATCACTGTTTCCGGTAGATTTGTTATCATATGAGCAATGCTATTTATCAAATTCATTTTATTTAATGTAAATATTAGTTTATAAAATTATTTGCAAATATTTTATTAAGTAAATTCTTGTGTTATTTATTAAGGTATTGATATATTTTAGTCCGGCAATATCCTAGATAGAGACGTAATTATTTGGAATTAAAACTTTTTCGGTTATAGAATCAGGATATTTATAGCAACTTTGTAATCCAGAAGATGGTTGAGAAATAACTTATAAGATTAGAAAGGACGCCACACACAACACATTGACATTAAGTTTCATTAAAAGTTTTTAAAAAACTATGGAAATCAATGTTTTGGGGTCCTTAGGTCTGGTCAGGTTAGGTTAGGTTAGGTTAGGTAAGGTTAGAGTGTCTGTCCTGGGGTGGGGCACCCTTAACCATAGGGTCCGTGTGATACCGAAAAGGGGTTGGCCTATCCCCGGGCACTATTCCATGAACCATTTAGAGCTGTTTAAGAACAGCAATATCGCTTTACGTCGACGGACCAGAGTTCGGAGAGGTCGTCAAAGAGAGGCTGGGTCAAGTAAGTCCATCTCTTCATGGCAAGAGCTGGGCAGTGACAGACAATATGAACATTGTCTCCTCTTCCTCACCACTGTGACAGTTGCTACAGTAATCGTGATACACCGTCAGGCCCAGGTGTTCAGCATGCCTGCCGCCCAACCAATGTACTGTAATACCCGCAACAACTTTGCAAACAGAAGCCCTTTAGGGGATAAAGATCTTCAGAACGCCATTGTACTCAAATAATATCTGTCTTGTAGTACCACAAGTACGCTTTTCCCTCCATCTAAGATGGCCCTTTTTAAGATATTTTTTTTGAAGAGCAGCTTGCAGTTCGCGAACGGACTCGGCAGCCGGAATGATCGACGCAGATCGTGATTTTCAGAAAAGATCCCACAACTCACCCTCCTCTCTTACTTAGATCCGTCGGTATAATATATGACGCTTTTTGGCCTAACCAGTTTCTCGTCCCAATCCTGTCTGGAGTAGATCTTTACTGAGAACTTGTTTCCGAAGTTAGGAGAGGGTAAAACGTAGTCAACGAATCTTGGTTGTTTAATTGATATAAATTTTTTTTCCAAAAGATAGAACCGACCCTAAAAATTAGCACGATACTAAAAATACAGTTCATCAAAAGTATTGAAAGAAAATTTAGCTCATTAGAAATCTTATTTTTTTTTTCGTGTTCCAATTATTCAGAATATTCGCATTCCAACACTTCTGCATATTAAGTCCTGTATTTTCTGAAATTAATATCACACAGATATTTTGCTCCTATTCTTCAAAACTTTCTTTCTTAAAACACCTTCCTCCTTGGAAATATGGTGTTAGCGGTGCATGCTAAATATAGAATGGATGGATTATGTGACAAATGGTAAAGTGCTGCAAATAATAAATGAAAAACGACAAATAGTGAGCCAAATAAAGAAAAAGCAATGTTCATATTTTGGTTACATAATGAGTACAGAAAAATAAAGCGCAAAACAGCTGATTCTGATAGTTAAACTCCAGCAGAAAAGAACGAGTGGAAGAAAAAAAACACCATGGCTGGATAACATCATAAAATGTACCAACATTAAATTCAACCTCCTCATCCGCAGTGTTCATAACAGAATTAAATGAAACGAAGTGGTCTCCAACGTCCTCCAGGCAAATAAAATAATTTCAATATAAACTGCATCTTTTTTCTTTTAGTTGTTGTGTTTTGTTACAAGAGATATCTCAAAACTATGAATTATCATTTCTGAATTGCTATTCAATATGCGTTGATAAATATAGTACACTTTGTCTAGTTACTCTTTCACTATTTTCTAAGAGACTGATTACTTCAACGTTTGGGTGCCTTTCAAGGCGAGTCAAGTAACTTTCACTGACCCGCGTAATTTCTTCGAGACTACAGTGAATGTCGTCATTACACACATACCAGGGAGATTCACTAATTGCTCGTAACACTTTTGATTGAAACCGTTGAAGAATTTGGATGTTACTGTTGCTAGCAGTTCCTTCTAGTTGAATTCCATAAGTCCACACAGGTTTTAGAATACACTAGCACTTTATTGCCTAATGATAACTTTGATTTATGGCCTAACAGCCACTAAAGTTATCATAATTTTAAATTAAATTGTTTTCTCTCAAACCAGATGTGTTTGCGCCAAGTTAGCCTTCTGTCTAAGTGAATTCCCAGGTATTTCACAACAGACAGGCAGGTAATAAAATAATAATTTTAAGAACCGAAAACAAAGGTGGGACTATTAAAAATTTAGTTTGTCTGAAAAATTTCCGTACAAGGTTATTCAATTTGTTTTTAAAATAAAAGTAGATTACAAAAACTTTCAATGTAGATATATTATTCGAAATATGTTGTTAACAAGTACGTTATTTATCACAAATGTCTGCTAGAAAATATGTCTTTATATCTCGTATATACATTTTGGATGTAGACATTTTATTATTCATCTCATAACATTGATGATGACTGTGAAGTATTTACTTATTTAATTTTTTAGTCACGAGTCTCAAAGAACTTACAAATATATACGTAAAGGAAAAAACACATATAAGATAGTATGCACACACCTAAAAAACAAACGTTATTTCAGCTTATGTTATTAAATGTGGAAATTGACTTTTATAGATTATTCAACACACGAGAACAATGTTTGAAATATGTATTATTTCTTGGTTAAAGACCTCGGAGTCATCGGTTTATGAAAACAGATTCTGGTAATCTATAACAAAGTAAATAGTTTCAATCTGGGATCAAATAATTAAATAACTAAAGTAATGACAACCTTCCTTCATTTTTCTTTAACACGTGGAACGCCACTCCTTTTTCCTTCAAAATATCATTAATTAGCTTTTATGATGGAAGCCTCTTTTTGATTTTAATTATTATTATTTTAAATAAATTTTGGCCTGTAGTAATTTTTTTTTTTAATTTTTTTTTTTTTTAATTAATATTCAATAAAATGAGTAAAAAAAGGATCGAATCGAAAGTGTTGTGTTGTTAATTGTCAAAACACATTCAGTAATAATCCAGAATTGCAATTTTACCGTTTTCTTGGATATTCTTCTGAATTAAAGAGAAAAGTAACTTTATCGCGAAAATAAAACCCTAAAAATAAAAATAAAACACGAGAAGGCGTTCTACTTTACTAGCGTATATGTATCATTAATAATTTAATATAGTTTTTAACATAGTAACAAAAAGT
This sequence comes from Chrysoperla carnea, assembly GCF_905475395.1. Classification (NCBI taxonomy): domain Eukaryota; kingdom Metazoa; phylum Arthropoda; class Insecta; order Neuroptera; family Chrysopidae; genus Chrysoperla; species Chrysoperla carnea. The sequence goes on from NC_058337.1 coordinate 6,777,658, forward strand.
TTTCATGAAACAACAATATTAATTTAAAAAAATTAAAGCAATAAAATATACTTTATTGTGTTGTATCTTTTATATATGTTGCAATAAAATTTAATAAATTTAACTCAAAAGTAATCGATGAGATAAAAATACCATACCTTTACTATGAGAAGCAAACTTAATTAATTTATGCTTAAAGTAAAACAAACTTCTGTTACACAACCATTTTTAATGTTTTCTTTTTATAAAGAAAAAGTTAATGAAAGTCTCTAAAAAAGATTTATATGAAGAGGTTGTATTCAAGAAATAAAATTGTACTCGTTTCTAAATTTTTTTTAAGCTATCTTGTGTTACCATGAACATATTTAATATAAAATAATTACTTAAAGTTATGATTGCGTTTTATAATTTATCTTTATTGCGGAGACCAAAACAAAAAGCAAACCCTATTTTTTCTTGAATCTGTTATGAATGAGATGCATATCCCAACAGTTTATATTTTAATATTATTGTTTCATTATATAAGTACACTGTTTGTTTTCTTAACATTATCTGTAAAACGGGCTTAAAAATCTGTGAACGCAACGTAAAAATTCAATGGCCAACTATTATGCAATGGGTGCGTTTGGCAGAAAAAAGCGCTTGAGAGCGCTTACTAGCGCTGAAAAACAAACTGTACAGTTTTCGGCCAGGACATGTTTGCTAACATTCACAACTTTATTTAATATATTATTCATTATTGGTAATTTTTTAATATGAATAATTTACAAACATATATTTAAACTAGTGACCCGCCCCGGCTTTGCACGGGTGCAATGCTGATACTAAATACACTACAGAAAAACTGTGAACGTTGTATATAAAAACATAGCGGCCCGCTCTGGCTTCGCACGGGTATAAAATATATAGCCTATGTGATTAAAATCGATCCAGTAGTTTTGATTTATTCATTACTGCCCGTGGCCCGCACGCGTTAAATTTGGAGTAAAACAATCCCCCTTTCCCTATACCATGAAGATTTCCTGCTATCTTTGGAATATCTAAATTCATACACTACATTTTTACTTATTTACTTTTTACATTTTTAACTATTAACCTCAAAAATAGCAGTACCTCTCTACTATTTAATGGATGTTATTATACATATAAACCTTCCTCCTGAATCACTCTATCTATTAAAATAAACCGCATCAAAATCCGTTGCGTAGTTTCAAAGATTTAAGCATACAAAGGGACATAGGGACATAGGGACAGAGAAAGCGACTTTGTTTTATACTATGTAGTGATGATTAGGTTAGGTTCCCCGGTTAAAGCTAACTTAGCGTCCTAGAGGAATATAGCTATTTACTATTTGACAGCGCTTACCGCTTAACAATCGCCATTTTGTTTACAAGCGCTTCCTAGCGCTTTTTTCCGCTAAACGCACCCAATATGTGAGTACTAACAAATTGAATTCATAATTTTTGTGCCATGAGCAATTTACGAGGTCTCGCAGGTGGCCGTAATATTTCATACTTGGTCTATTTTTATTTTTATGTAAGTTTCCTGTAAATTTGTGTATTTTATTTCTTTTATTATTCAGGTACTAACATGCGTATAATACATAATAATGACAATTTTTCTCCTTTTATATAACTTTATTTTTTTTACTTTCATAATTGTTTTGTTTTATCTTATTTTTTAAATTATCACCAAAAAAGTTTAGCTATCAAAATTATTATCACTATTCATAATTCAAAATAACAAATGACCATACAGAAAAAACTTTTCTGTATTCTGTAACCCCAGATAAGGTTTGTTGTGGTTTTTATAGTCAAATCAAATCCTACCATGTGTTAGTAAGAAGAATTAGAAAAATATTATGAAATCATACAAAAATGATTAAATTTTGTCAAATGCATTACATACAAATTACTTAGGAAAGTGTATCGACGCATACTTTTTCTATGTGCAGTTCTGATTTGATTTGTGCATTTCTAAATTAATTTCTGTGATGATCTAATAATTGTGTTAAAGATTTCAGAACTTACACTCGAAAACCGAAAAATCAGTCAAAGCCTAGGGAAAAATTCCGTTCCAGTAGATTTTTATGTCGGCTCAAATTACGCCCATACGGTAATACAGAAGAAGGTCCCTTCTTCCGGAAACCATTTTCTCTTTATTTAACTTTTAAAAAAAGCTAATAGATTTTATATTTTTGACAATTCTTGGCATTTTTGGATCCTAGACATACAACTTTACCTTATCTTATTCGAGATATAAGAGTATTTGAAAAAAAAAAAAAAACCGAATTTTGCCTAAAACTCGTTACTAACGAAACTAAAGATTTTTTTGTGATTCCGGTCAAAACTTTCACTTGAAAGCCACTAGATATTATATTTTTTGAAAATTTTAAGTATAAAATCCAATAGTTTTTTTATTCTGCGTGGAGTAATGACAACTTAAAAATACTAATTGAAGTCCATAAATACCGTGGAAATATGTATATGTTATGACACATACACGAGCCATCCATCAAACAGACCATAATCACACATTTACGTGTTTTTTCGCGAACTCTATGTTGATTGATCTCATTTCTACGGTATTAATATTCTCAAAATCGTTCTCGCATTTGTGCGTGTCAAGTAAACGAAGAAATTCGTTGCAAACTTAAAATCCGTGATATTAATCTAGAAAAACACCTTAAAATGTGGTACCAGTCGACTCCCAGTTCATTAACGGCACTTCTCAATCGATTAGAATCAAGCAATATTAATATCAAACCAACCAAATCAGACATATTCATTATGGTACAAGTTGTATACCCTGAATCTAGAGAAAAACGCTCTCCCGGATTTTAGTGTTTCGAGATATGCTCATTATATTAATTTTATATACCATTTGACGATGATGTCCTGCTGTTATAACTGAGACTACCTGTAAATTCTACTATTTGTGTTAAATTAAATTATACACGGGGACTACTATTCAACTAACTATATAATCTGTTAGTTTATTTTCTACATAATGTTTCATAAAGTTGTGGTTGTAAAATATTTATAAACTCTTGAGATCCTTTTGTTAAAGAAGTTGAAGAAATCGAAATATCCCTTCTTTTTATTCTGTTAAAGTGTTTTTACAGCCATAGTGCCTCAACATAGACAATTAAAGGTAATTTTTATATACAGGTATTCATAAGTTTTTAATGTAATAAAATGTTGTAAATTTTTCCCAAATGACCCAATATCAGTTTTTGAGATATAAACATATAAAACAAAAGTATTATAAACGCTAGCAAGTGGTTGGAGAAAGTTCTGGTTACTTTAGGAAATAATGAGAGCAAACAACTAAGCAGTAGCTTAAACGAAAAACATTTGACACGTGTATTCTTCTTTGCATTACGTAAGAGTGTGAGTCTTGGGCACTCACTGAAAAGCATCGCCTGAAGCTAGTAAGATGCAAACGAGCTATGGAGAGAAGTATGTCTGGAGTAAAGCTTAAAGACAGAATCAGAAAATTTGAAATAAGGAACAGAACAAAAGTAACCGATATACTCTACCGTATTGATAACCAAAAATGGGGTTGGACTGGCCATATGCTACGGTGTAATAAAAATAAGTGGAGCAAACAGGTAACTTTATGGTATCCAAGAGACAGTAAAAGAAGACATGGTCGCTCAATAAGAAGATGGGAAAATGAAAACGCCTCACTTTGGGATCTAAATGGACAAGGGTTGCAGAAGACAAAATACAGTTGAGACAGTTGGAGGAGGCCTATGCTAAAAAAACCGCATCAAAATCCGTTGCGTAGTTTCAAAGATTTAAGCATACAAAGGATATCCCTTTCAACCCCTATTTCAACCCCTTACTCTACTATAATATGGATGTATTATACATAAAAACCTTCCTCTTGAATCACTCTATCTATTAAAAAAAACCGCATCAAAATCCGTTGCGTAGTTTCAAAGATTTAAGCATACAAAAGGACATAGGGACATAGGGACAGAGAAAGCGACTTTGTTTTATACTATGTATTGATAAACGGCCATAGGTGTTATAAGCATAATTTTCATACCTCCTTTTTGCATCGTATAAAGATAGTGGCATAAGAAAATGAAGTAAGTTCATTTTTGGATTGCAATGATTGAATTTCCAAAATAGCTGAGATTCCAAGATTATCCCAAGATCTTTTGATTCCTTAGAAAACTGTGTTCTTAATCGCAAATGCATCGATTTAAAAGTAATTTAAGAATAATATGACTATTAGTACTTTAACCGATGCTTCCATGACACATATTGTAAATATAAACCGATTCATATTATTAATTACATATAAATTGGAAATATACATAGCCTAGCTACACAGGATGAGGTATAGAGCCATACCCTAGGATACTTTATTAATTACTCTTTAATTTCTTGATAGACGTTGTTATCTATGAGTTAGCCACTATATACATACAAAGTAAAATAAACGGTCCGAAACATCGGACAAGACTTTATTATATTACTAGCTGTGAACTACCCTCTTTGCTGGGCAACATCCCTACTTGCACCCCTCCCTCCACATTTCCTTGCGTGGGATAACAGTTTTGTAATGTACCCGTCATGCTCTTTTATTTGATACCCCACTTAGGTATATTTGTAAATATTCGATAATTCCTTCCCACTTTCTCGCTACACCTTTCTACCCTCCGAAGGTTAAAAGTAGATAAAAACAATAGATCTTTGAAGCTGGTTGTATATCGTGTCAATATTTGAGCTTAATCGATGCACAACTTTTTTAGATTTTGAAGCATATCCCTTTCAACCCCTATTTCAACCCCTTACTGTACTATAATATGGATGTATTATACATAAAAACCTTCCTCTTGAATCACTCTATCTATTCCGCTCTAAAAACCGCATCAAAATCCGTTGCGTAGTTTCAAAGATTTAAGCATACAAAGGGACAAAGGGACATAGGGACATAGGGACAGAGAAAGCGACTTTGTTTTATACTATGTATTGATAAAATTGATATATGATTCTTGTAATATTTTGATTGAAGGCATCATATGGTAATGAGGAACAGGCTTAGGTATTTTTTTGGATTTAATATAATATTTAGAAAGATGTAATTTGGTAAGGGTGAGGTTAAGCAAAGATTACCAAGTTACAAAAGTTACTTAAAAAGACATAATAAATAATATTTTATCAATTTTGGGTAGAGTTGATTTGACCACATTTGACGATTTCATTCCCTCCAGCTCCACGGCTCCGGAGGAAGGGGATCCAGAGGGTAGTTATATCAAACCTTGGATATTGCTGATATAAATCCTGATACGAAGTTTCACTGCTGCCCCCTCAGCCTCTCCCTAGAAAATCCTATTTTCCTGTATTATGAAATGTTTTCCCTAGGGTGTGACCTTCTCGAATTTTCCCAGATATGTGGCTTATACCAATCCTAGGAACATCTTAGGGTCTAGCCTTGTGCCCAGTTTAATCGATATCCTAAAAGCCGTCGTTGAGAAAACCCAAAAAAAAGTTTTTCCCAAGAGTGTGGGCCTTTTCGAATTTTCCCGGATATGTGGCTTATACCAACCCTAGGAACACCTTAAAGTCTAACCTTGTGCCTAGTTTAATCGAAATCGTTTTAGCCGTTTTTGAGAAAAACCCAAAAAAAAAAGTTTTTCCCAAGGATGTGGGCCTTCTCGAATTTTCCCGGATATGTGGCTTATACCAATCCTAGGAACACCTTAAGGTCTTGGCTTGTGTTCAGTTTAATCGAAATCGTTAGAGCCGTTTTTGAGCAAACCCCAAAAATCCTGTTTTCGTCTAGAGGGAAGTACCCTTAAAAACAGGCCCTTAAAAATAATGTCAAAATCCAACATTCGTTATTGTCAGAGACCCTCTCCTTCGATTATTTCTTCCGTTATAGTATTTAAAGATCGTTATAGTAGCAAGCGTTATATAGTGTACCGTTTAGAGACGCATCACTAAAGTCTCACTGCGAGTAAACTAGCATTATTAAAGTGCATGATTACGAGTATGGATGCATTTTATGGCTTTATGTACGATAGCTTCAGGAAATTGAGATTATTTTGTTATTATATTTTATTAATCTAATTGGAACTGTTTAATAAATAACAGTATATATATTCAGTTAGTTTTTTATTCAGTATATAATATTTTTTAATTAAAATGTTATTTATATATTTTTTGTTATCAATGTTATACAATGAAAAAGAGCTTTTTTTTCAGTTCCAATTATTTTCATGTATTTACAGATTTTCGGCACATAATTTATTAATAATTTATTTTTACAGAGCAACTGTCTATTAATTTCTCGGTTTGTATGAATCGCAGGAAATGGTCTCCTGTCTCAAATTGTTGCTTTTAATGGCATCTTTTTGTAAAAAAAATTTCGTCGCAAAATAATGTATGGTTAATGCACAATTTCCTAAAATGCGAAAATATGAGCTTCCGAAAAGCCGTGCGCAAACGCTAACGAAGCAATTTAAAAAAAAAAAAAAAGATTAACTTCTTTAAGAGTTTCCCAAGAACCTCTGCATAATTCCGAATCTTGTAGACGCATGATCGAACCGTGGAACGCAAAGAAAAATTGAGTAATATTTCATTTTTAATAAATTGAAACGAATTGAAAGAAAATATAATTTTCAAATATTTGAAATATATTGTTTCAATATTTTTTTATTTCCCATAATACATTTACTATATATTATAATCGTGAAAGTTTGGGTGGGTGGATAGATTGATGGATGGTTGGATGGATTGCTTGGTCTTTCACGAACAAACTATCGAACGGATTTGGATGAAATTTGGAACACAGACAATTTATAACCTGAATTAACAGGTAGGCTACTTTTTAATGCAAAAAAGGGCTGTAAAGGGTTGAAATAGGTGTTGAAAGAGGTGTGCAAGACATACAGTTTCAAAGATTGTTTTTATCTATTATTTACTTCCGGGGGGGGGTAAGGTGGAGCGAGAAAGTGGGGATGAATAATCGAATACTTTCAAATATACCCAAGTGGGGTATCAAATAAAAGAGCATGACGTGTACATAACAAAACTGTAATTCCGTCGCAAGTGGGTATGTGGGAGGGGGTATAAGTGAAGATCGACAATCAAGTATTTTCAAATCTACCGAAGTCTGATGTCAAATAAAAATAAATAAAAATAAATTTCTCCACCTTTATATACCCCCCCCCCCCCCTAAGGTTATAAATAGATAAAAACAGTCCTTGAAGTTACTTTTATTGTATGTTTGCTGAATATACACGCGTTTTTTTCGCAGATATAATAATGATTCATGTCATTTCTTCACTATTTGTTGGCTCTATATCCCATCTGATATACTACTTTTAAATCGTCGTAGATTCTCGAATGAAAAAAAGGAATTATATCTGTATGTCAAATGAATCATTTCTCAATCCCCGCGTTCCATTACAAAAACATACTTTTCTTTTCCTAAGCAAAACTTCTAAGTGAGCGGTTTGGTAGTAATTTGTTGGGTGATGAAAACTGCATGTCCATGGTCACATAGGAATAAGTGTTGCACGTTTTTTATCGAAGTCTGTTTTTATATTGAAATTTTTAAATATTCTTAGTGTATAGGAATAAAACTGATATTGGCTATGTGCATGAAGCCAAGTGGCGCCAACTAGTGGAAAGTGTAGAACTATTCACCTGTCATGCGGCTATTGTTTTTCTTTGTATACATTGAACTGCATGTAAAAAGAGCAGAAAGTTTTTTGCAATACTTGTTATAATTATTATAAACTAACGCCAAAAAAGGTATTGTAATTATTTAATAAACATTCGTTAGCTATTTCAACTCGTTCTCAATAAAAAAGTGTATTAAATGTAGTAAAAAAGGTATTGTAATTATTAAATAAACATTCGTTAGCTATTTCAACTCGTTCTCAATAAAAATGTGTATTAAATGTAGAAAAATGAAATAGCATTATAGTATTTAGATGTGTGTTAAAAAGAGTACACAATATTTTACAACCACCATGTGGAATTGGTATCATATTTAAACAGAAGTGTAACAAGGATACCAAATACACAAATATTAAACACTATATATTAAAGAGAGATAACAACTAAATAAAGATAACATTATACACAAAATGCACTAAAAATCTTTATTTTACACTTAAAGATTGAAGTCGATTGAATATTATAAAGTATAACGTTAATTATTAAACAAAGACACATATATTAACATTTCTGTCCTTATTTTGATTATAAAAATTTATTGAGAAAATAACAATAATAATTTTAATATTTAAACTGAGATTAAATAGGTAGAATTCGAAATATTTACCAAAGTATAATACTAGTATAATATGAATACACTATACAATATATACTACATTTTGTACTCTATATTGAAAGTAGTTGTCAATGTATTTTCAACGTACATTGTCGGCGGCTTGCCTGTAAATAGTTCGGCATTTTTCCGTTGGCGCGCCACGTGTATTGCCAAACCTAAGACCCTCCCCCTTGCACATAGTCCATACGGAGATTATTTTTCCAATTTTATATTATGTTAAAATAAATATAAATTTTGGTTCATGGTACTAAACTCTGCCCATCTATATATATTTGAACATACATATATTATGTATATAGGTATAATAGGTATAGGTACATGTCATCTTCATAAACACAATTTATATTACGATCACACTGTGATGAATTATTAATTTGATATTAATCTTCTTGTAATTATACTTACATTGAGTATACAGACTATTAATATACTACACCAATGTGTCAAATTGTATTACAAGGTATTAATAAAAGGCTGGTCTATTATTGGATACGTCATCATCTCCTATTCAACTTTAAAATACAACACAATCGATTGATATTTGGCTAAGTAATTTTTCTTAATATAATAATATATTCGTCCTATCAAATATAATGTACACAATTTTTTGCTTCGTGAAAATTTGTGTATAGGGAACATTTGGGTCCGAATTTAATTATTAATCCATTTATTCGCTCCGTGCGTGAGTTTCGTTACCATGGTAACGATACACTACTTTAATTATAGAATTGTATGGATGCATATATAATTGTATGGATTGCATTTAAGACTTACATTTAAAATTTAATATTCTTGTCTCACAAATTTAAATAAATAATTATGATAATTTACATTTGAAAAATAATATTTGTTCAATTTGATTTCTTATTTTCACAATTTTTAATGCATTAAGTTTAATTAATTCGTGTTTTTCAATAATTTTAATTTGACATTTCTATTACATTAACATGTAAAGAATTGCAAATTAGTCATAACAGCCCCCTTTAACTCCAAAATTTTTCACTTAAAGCACTGGCATCGATTTTATTGTCCCTACCATGACTACGCACACAACCAATAATTGCTGTCGAAAATACAATGTTTGTATTTAATTATTAATAATATATTGCAGCACTAATAATGTATCTTTGTTTGTTGTTTGCTGGTTGATGCTTACGTTCAGAGAGGCTAGTAAAAGCACTTGATCGTTTGATCGTTATGGTTCTTTATTTCTGAGAATCGATTGTAATGATATTATATTCGATTTTTCTCAATTATTTTATTTTTTGTATGAATTTTCATTGTATTTGCAAAAATACAATATTTTTATAATCAATCTCTTTGTATTTCCTTTTATCATCCTTGCTTTATTTAATTTATTCCAAGTATTTTCTCCCTAGTACTTATTTTGCGATTCTTTGAATTTTTTTGTTTTTATTATATTGATAATCATAGTTATAGCCAATTTTTATTTTCTCAATAAAAAGTTAAGAACATTTTCTTTTTAGCAGTTGAAATTTTGCCTTTTTTGTTAATCTACTACCGAAATGTTCTGATCGCAGATTTCTCATGTGTGTTCTGGTATCTAATAAATCCAAAATTGACTTAAAAAAAACCAAAGGAACTATTTTCAAAAAAATACCAAATACGAGCAACGAACATCGCGAAATCTGAGGGTCGTAGATCAAAAATCTCCTTCAGCCTTAAGAGAGGATACAGGGGTCAAATGAACTGTCGTATAAGACGGAGGGCAGAGTTCAAAGTGTATTTATTGCATACTTATGTAGTCCAAGCAACCTTTGTACCTTTGTACTAATTTGAAAAACTCTCTTTCTTTTTTTAAGAGAGTAAGAACAATCCCGCCAATTGGATTTTATTTGAATAAATTCAGTAATTAATTTAATAATTTAATTTTATTTGAAGTAATTCAGTAATAAAAATATTTATAAAATGAGGAATGTAAATAATATATTTTTAGTCAAATTTATTTATATGAATATCTGCATTTTTTAGTAAATAACGTAACTAGTTCATATTTAATGAGATAATAGTGTAGTTATTCTTTTACAATTTTTATTGATTCAAATACATTTAACCCTTCATCCATCGCGTTAATTTCCGAAAAAATCTGGTCGCGTGCTAAGCAATTACATCAGACAAATTTTGTATCGGTTAAAATACACAAAAAACGGATTTTGCACAAATTTTTGGAGGGATAATCAAGTAAATAAATGTACAACAGAATGAATTTTATCTTTCATTTATCCTGAATCTCTGGACAACTCGGTAGTAATTGGAAAAAATAAACCCGTAAATAATAGACCGAAAAATTTATAGGCCTGGAGTATTGTTGTAATTACGAGTTGGTTTGGTTCACTATTACAGAAATTTGTTTCTGTCTATTTTTTCCAAAATCCTAACAAAGACAAAAAATGACTTTATCATCCAATAATCCAAATTCTATCCGTGGATTTTGAACAAAAAATTTTTGAAATAAAATGCCATCTAATATAAATATCGCATTTTTATTTTTTAAAGAATTATTTCATAGAAAATTTGAAAAAATCTCATGTGAAAATTATACATATAATTATTCCAAAATAATTCATTAAAAATAGTTAGTGAATTCTAAATAAAAAACAAGTGAAAACAAACAATTGATTGAGTTAATTGTTGAAATACCATGCATAGTCAGTGTTGATTTCTTTATCACATTACACATACAAACATGTGGCACATACATAACTGTTAATCAAGTATAGTACATATTATAAAATTTCCGCCTAATTGGCGTCCTCACGGGTAAACAGTGATGTTTACGGAAAATGTTTCAAACAAAAGTTGATTAATTTTTGATAAGGAACATTTTTTACATTTAAACTTTTGTTCTATCTCTAACGGTTTACAAGATGGGTCCTACTGACCCAAGACCCAATTGACCTATGATGCTCATTTACGAACTTGACCTCACTTTTTACGTCCTGAGTACGCTCAGCTCGATATCTTTTTTCGTTTTTGAGTTATCGTGTCCACAGACGGACGGACGGACGGACAACCGGAAATGGACTAATTAGGTGATTTTATGAACACCTATGACAAAATTTTTTTCCTAGCATCATTATTTTTAAGCGTTACAAACTTGGGACTAAACTTAATATACTATGTATATTTTATATATGCATGGTATAATAATACTCTCAATGTATAATTTTGACCACAATTTTGCGCTGGCATGGATTTTATTGTCCCTACCATGACTACGCACACAACGAATAGTTCAAATAACAAAACATTGATGGAACTAAATATTGCAATCTTCAGTAGCTGACAACGTTGCATTTAAAGTCAACTACCAGATATCGGTCGCTTAAAAACCCCTTAGCTACTGGTGGTACTTTTCAGTCCAGATTTTAACTACCTCTGAATCGCCAGCATGTGAAATAATCGAAATTTTTTGGTGCTACTTGCTGTTTTCGTATCTCGGATAGTTTACGAATACAGATTTTTTTTGTAAAATTCAAAAATTATTTACCAGACCCGTGAAAAAATTTGAATACTTCAAGGTACCACTAAGAGATTCAAGCATCAATAAAACAAGCAACAATAAATTAATGATTATTTTTATTTTAATACCCGGACCTGGAAAAAATTACAATGGTGACTCTGAGGATATAGATCGTTAGGGGGGCATGTAAATAACTTTAAAAAAAATTAAGAGAATTATTCGTTCCGCTGTTTTTGAGAAAATCCAAAAAAATGGGAAAAAAAAATTTGGAATGCGTTTTTCTCGGAATCTATTGGTTTAAAAGAAAAGTTTTTCAAATAAAAAATGTAGAAGACATTGTCAGCTACATTTTATGTCATTGGAGCAACGTCATACGAGTTAAATTACAAAAAGTAGGTGGCGTTAAAGTATCAAAAAAAGGGTTTTTCACGATTTTCATTAAGAAAAAAATTATGTTTTTGTAAAAGTGTAAATAAGAAAGTTGTTTGACTCAAAATTAGCTTCAACTTTTATTTAAACAATTTTTTATGAAAAACTTAACGGTAAGTTTTACAAAAAAATTGTTTAAATAAAAGTTGAAGCTAATTTTGAGTCAAACAACTTTTTCATTTACACTTTTACAAAAAAATCATTTTTTCTTAATGAAAACCGTGGAAAACCCTTTTTTGATACTTTAACGCCACCTACTTTTTGTAATTTAACTCGTATGACGTTGCTCCAATGACATAAAATGTAGCTGACAGTGTCTTCTACATATTTTATTTGAAAAACTTTTCCATAGATTCCGAGAAAAACGCATTCGAAATTTTTTTTTCCCATTTTTTTTGATTTTCTCAAAAACAGCGGAACGAAAAAGTTATTTACATGCCCCCCTAACGATCTATAACCTCAGATCCACCATTGTAATTTTTTCCAGTCAAAATGCCAGATTTACTGTACCAAATTTTGTATTACATTTATTGTGAGCTTCTAATGTTAATAATTATTTCACCATTAGAACAAAAAAACACCTTTAAATTGCGCGCCGCGTTAGCACGCGATGGACGTAGGGTTAACTATCTATAAAAACAACAACCACCAAATGTTTATCTGTATACATTGAAAAAAATATTTACATGTATTTACCATGTTCAATAAAAACTAATTAAAAATAATAAATTAAAAAAATGCATTGTATGAATAACAGTGGTACACTATCATCGAGAAAGTGTTTATAGTATAATCGTTAGGGGTTCAAAAGTTTCTTCAACAGAAATTTGTGTGAAGTATCAGCAGCTATCTAATCGTTATTGTAATAATGGGGGTTTAACCTCCGTTTTTGTGACGCATGCCTAATCACAGAGGCCACCCACATCATTATTTGATAATCTTTATTTATTCCATTACAAACATATTTACAATTACATTTTTGATGTGGGTGGAGTCGGTTACTTCGTTCTTATCCAAGCGCCGACAATGTGATCAATTCTGCACTCCCATTAATTATAAATTGTTCACACATAATAATGGGGTTTAACCTCCGTTTCTCTGACATATACGCCTATAACAGAGGCCACCCACATCATTATTTGTGAATCTTTATTTTATTTAATTACAAATTATATTTACAATTACATTTTTGATGTGGGTGGAGTCGGTGACTACGTTCTTATCCAAGCGACGACAATGTGATCAATTCTGCACTCCCATTAATTATAATTGTTCACACTGCCGCTGCCTGGATTCGAACCTGCAACCTAAGTCTAAGTAAACTAACGGTCTATAACTAATGCGCCCTGTGGAAAGCTGTTTATTCTTAGAGCTCCCCCGACCGTAATGAAGATTTTACTTGTCATAACAATTTCAGATGAAAATATTTTGAAAATATTATTCTGTTTTCATACTTTTAAGATCGTGATTCTATGGGTTTCGGGGTTTTAGTTTTTGTACTTTATTTTATTTTAATTAACTATTTTGGGATTATAATTTCGTGAGTGGAGACAATGTAGCGAAGTAAGCATTTTCATCAAAATTTCTGCAGTAATTCAGAAATGATAGACAATAAAAAGACTAAAAAAAACTGTTCGTGGCACTGGGATCCGGACGCCTACGTTGTTCATGCTTTCATTTATATTGGTTTTCTTGGAATTTCTATGCATTTCCACCATTTTCATTAAATTTACGCACATTACAAAAAATTAAATCAGATCAAGCTTATGGTTTTATGATAGCCCCCCTATGGCCAACACAAGCTTGATATCCACTTTTTAAATCAATGATGGAAGACGAAATAATGGAATTTAAACCTTCAACAAATCTGTTGCGCTCTCCTTGTAGAACACTACATCATCCTCATGCCAACAACCTTACCCTGGTAACAGCTCGTGTATCATGACAAGCTATATGAGACAAAACATCCAAGAAGATACGGCAAAAATTCTCCTATCATCAATTACTAACTCTACCTTGAAACAATATAACGTTCATATCAAGGAATGGTATGGGAGTTTTGTCAAGAAAATAATCTCGACGCCTTCTCTGCTTCGAAGGAAAAAATTTTACTATTAAACAAAATTTTAGTGTCTATTTATTGTTTAAATCATTCTTTAATCTTATGCTTATCACTACATAGTATAAAACAAAGTCGCTTCCTCTGTCCCTATGTCCCTATGTCCCTTTGTATGCTTAAATCTTTGAAACTACGTAACGGATTTTGATGCGGTTTTTTTAATAGATAGAGTGATTCAAGAGGAAGGTTTATATGTATAATAACATCCATTAAATAGTGGAGAAGTACTGCTATTTTTGAGGTTTCTAATGTGATGTGTAAAAATAAAATAAATAGTTAAAAATGTAAAAAGTAAATAAGTAAAAATGTAGTGTATGAATTTAGATATTCAAAAGATAGCAGGAAATCTTCATGGTATAGGGAAAGGGGGATTGTTTTACTCCAAATTTAACGCGTGCGGGCCACGGGCAGTAATGAATAAATCAAAACTAATGGATCGATTTTAATCACATAGGCTATATATTTTATACCCGTGCAAAGCCAGAGCGGGCCGCTATGTTTTTATATACAACGTTCACAGTTTTTCTGTAGTGTATTCAGTATCAGCATTGGACCGGTGAGAAGCCGGGGCGGGTCGCTAGTTTTATTATATAACGATTTTCTGTATGAAACTTTTTACCATAAGTTTCAGCACCCTAAAGCATTTAAATGGTATATTAATATAAGAAATTTGCATGTACGTTATAAAAAAAACGATACGATCATGTTTTGAACAATTACAAAAAAAAAGAACATTAATAGAAAGAAATAAATAAAAATTCTTTGTTAGACTCTCAATTGGTAATATATACACAGAAGGAAAGTTCGATAATTAATTTTCACAGGCAGGGAAGTAGATACGTAAATTTAATATGATCAATATTTATTACCATAAAATTCCTTTACGTTGCAGCTTTAAAATTCCATTTATATCGTAAGTTAAAGTCTGGAATGGTAATTTAAAAGTAATTAAACCAAAAATTGTTTATGATTACAAAATTTTCAGGGTATCTGTTATATTGATGAAAATCAGAAGGAATGATAATATTCACGGTTATAAAAATAAGCGCCTTTTGCAAACCAAAGATAGCTGGACTTCTTATTGCCAAACCGAGAGGAGTAATTGAGAAAGCTGGTGATTACTCGACAGTTTCATCTGTCGAATCAGAGCCAGTGAAAGTAAGACAGAGGCTGGCTGAATGGAAAGAAGTATAAAATTCTAGTGAAATACTCTCCTGTCTGTATCTTGGCCAGGCATTTACAACTTCCATATCTCCTATACTATATGTAATATATCTCAAGGGAAACATAGGATTACTGAGCCTCTTTAAAAGGGCTGTAAACTTGATATGGGTACCAGATAGGATGGACATTACCGATAATTGTGAAGACGGTCAATTGGCTTAAAATGGCAAAAGACTGGTGGACAAATGAATCACTAGGCAACCTTTTGCGAACTGCAACTGCTCTTGAATGAGGAAATTTTAAAACAGGTCAACCATAAATGGAAAGAGTAACGCACTTGTTGACTTGCAAGACAGAAATGATCGTTGGCGCTCCAAAGATCTTATCCACACCCTGAACCTTTTTGGTCTACCAGAGCATTGACGGCCTTGTTAACCAGAAATCCAGTTAGATAGAACAAAACACCCTTGCGGTTCTTGAACAGATCCCAGTGGCTTATGGCTTCTCAATGCACCAAATGGTATGCATTAGCTTAGAATAGACACTCTTGTCTTACCTAGTCTATGGTATCATAATTGATTTTCAACTGAATTTTACTTGTATCCATATATTCTCAGATTTATAATTATAATATATGTAGACTTAATATTGATTTACAACTGCTTGGCTTTTAACATATGTATATAATTTCAGGATAAGGATTGATAAACTAATGTTGGACCAGCTTTGGGCAAGGTTGATGAACTAAGACTTGATTCAATAGCCTGACCCAAGGAATTGACAAGGCTGGCTAATCAAGATTTATTAGCCATTGCCAATTATGGTCTTACCACGATTGCATCGTTAGGCTTGCTAGATCTTATATGAGAATTAGAAGATTTAATTACTAGATTTTCTGTTTTTCAAAACAAATCTTTGGGCATGCTAATAGATCCACGAAAAATATCAAAGGAATTTCTATAAACTCTTATAACCTAACTATTAAACATAATCTAATAGCAAAGTACTTAAATCATGATTTAATTTAATTGAAACCAGTGTATGAACTAACAAACAACAACAAATGAAAAGTTATAGAGTGTAAAAAGCAATAAAAGTAACTACAGCTTGGCAAGAAAGCTGACTTGGTATTCTGGATCTAAATAACATATCTAGTCTGGGTCATGCTTTTCTTAACATTCTTATACAACTAAAATAATTCATATAAATTACTTCACCTTATGTATAATAAACAGAACATTTTCTTTTATCTACAAGAACACCCATAACCCCATAATACAATCTGCCGTTACTTACCACCGTCTTGTAGCTGATATCTGTGTAAAGGCGGTGTCAATTTTGATATGAATATACCACATAAGAAATGCAGGTTGTAAACAAATATAATCAAAGATAAACTAGTGTTCTCTATTCGCTCCGTGCGTGAGTTTCGTTTCCATGGTAACGATACACTACTCTAATTATAGAATTGTATGGATGCATATATAATTGTATGGATTGCATTTAAGACTTATATTTAAAATTTAATATTCTTGTCTCACAAATTTAAATAAATAATTATGATAATTTACATTTGAAAAATAATATTTGTTCAATTTGATTTCTTATTTTCACAATTTTTAATGCATTAAGTTTAATTAATTAGTTTTTTTCAATAATTTTAATTTGACATTTCTATTACATTAACATGTAAAGAACTGCAAATTAGTCATAACAGCCCCCTTTAACTCCCAAATTTTTCACTTAAAGCGCTGGCATCGATTTTATTGTCCCTACCATGACTACGCACACAACGAATATCAAT
Organism: Chrysoperla carnea; assembly: GCF_905475395.1. NCBI lineage: Eukaryota > Metazoa > Arthropoda > Insecta > Neuroptera > Chrysopidae > Chrysoperla > Chrysoperla carnea. The sequence continues at coordinate 6,794,959 of NC_058337.1, forward strand.
AGTACTATTAAGGATCGATTTCACCGCCATTAATTAATCACTATTTGCAGATATGTCAAAAAACGGCATACTTCACAGTACATTTTAATAATGGTCTCAGAGACGATGGTATAAGTTCGATGAGACGTATTTTTTATGAAATTTTAATGATTTATATAGACGCCTATCATAATTTTTCGATCGATATTTTATGGATATTTAAATTAATTTTAATCAATATTTTCCGTGAACGGTTTTTTGCAGGCTTTCTTGTGATACCAATCTCGGCTAGTTAACAGGTCGGTGTAGTTACCTATATATATATATATATATATATATATATATAGTTAACCATTCGAAATTTGTATTAGAAAAAAAATAATTTAGTAACAAAAGTAATGGTATTGGCATGCCTGCAAAAAACAGTTCAAGGAAAAAATTCATTAAAGTTCAATTAAAAATAGCCATGGAAATTTTTGATTTGAAAAACCATGATATGCCTGTTTATAACTCAATAAAATTTCCTAAAAAAATGTGTCATCTGCTTATCAAATGGGTGAAGTTCGCCCTTATACCGTCCCTTGTACTTTAATAGTTTCCTTTCATTATTATGTTACTGAAATTTCTAATTATATGGTTTGCATTCCTTTATATTTGTGAAACTTTTTTTAAATGCTGAATTTTTTCAGATGGACCTGCATATATAATCTGGCAATAAATCAAAAATTTGGGTTGACGCTGTTCAAAATGATCAGTTATTCGATAATTTAAATTTCTGCTTATCAAACAGAATTAATTGAAGAACCGGGACACAGGGACATTCCAGAAAATTGCGAAACCGACGAGCTTGTCAGAAATGGTACAGTGCTGCCGGACACAAGCAATCAAGCATCAATAAATATCCGCGAGTTCCATTTGCGAAGTGCAAGGCTTAAAAAGGGCCAATCTAAGATGGAGGGAGGAACATACTTGTGATACTACAAGATAAATATGGTCTAATAGTTACAATCGCAGGCGTTTCGAAGATCTTATATCACTTCCAAGGGCCCCTGTTCTCAAAGTAGTTGCGGCTATTACAGGACACTGGTTGGGTGGCTGAACGCCTAGGCCTGGCAGTGTATCACGACTACTGCATGAAGTGTCACAGTGGTGAGGAGAAGGAGACAATGTTTCATTTTCTCTGTCACTGCCCAGCTCTTGTCATGAGGAGATGGACTTACTTGAGCCCGCCTCTCTTTAGCGACCACTCCGACCTGGTGTCCGTCGATGTCAAAGCTTTCCTGCTGTTCTTAAACAGTTCCAATTATTCATGGAGTAGTGGCCGGGGATGGGCACCTTGGTTGACACGATTCCAGCCCTTGTAGTGGTCTGAAACCAAAAGTTTGAATATTCTTTAGCAGTAAGAATATTGTTACCGGCTCTACCTCAGCAAAAACAAAACAAAAATTCACAATGGCGTCGACAGGAAAAAAAATTTGTTTGTATCCCTTTTTTTTACATTTCGAATTTTTAATCTTTTGAAGCAATTCGAACTTCCTTACCAGACAAACCGCTGTATCTCCGAAAATAACTCGAAAAACCCTTTAGGGCATTCTTAAGGGTCTAACCTTCCAAATATGCTCACAAAAAAATAGATTTTTCAAATTTCTTGACCAGAATACTGTCTAAAGACCACAAGAAACCATGTTCCTATCATATAACTACATCAAATGTTAGTAAAAAACAGTATTCGTTTTTTATGCCAGGAATTATTATTATCGTTAATTAAATATTTTGATATCTTGTGGGATACGATGAGTGTCCTGGTTGTACGGTATTTGTTATACCCGTGCTTTCGATGTATAAATACTACGATTCTAATGACATAATTTTATAACATACAATTTCCCATGTGAATTGTAGTTTTAAAATTGATGTTTATAACTTTACTCTTGTAGAGTTTTCAACTTTACAATAACTTCATCTAATCATTTCTCTTAAGTATGTTATTATAACTGTCAAGTGAATAATTATTATCATTTTGAATGTTAACAGTTTTGGAAAATAAATTTTATGTATCTACCTAATACAAGATGTTATCCGCCCGTGTCGCTGGACGTGGCTTGAATGTAAGTAAAAAATGCTATGATTAATATTTAAAAAAAGTGTGTGTGTACTTATGTACACGCGTTAGAAGTTATACTTCTTCGGCGTAACAAGATAAAAATATAGTTTATGATGTAAATAAATAATACATACCGTCAACTAACCCCAAATTCTATAAACGTATTCAAAGTAATATGTAAAAACTGTTCTTATCACTTAAAATAATTACTCAAAGTAATATATAAAAACAATTATTATCACTTATAATCACAGTAAATTATTTTATAATATATTATGATATTATTTGAGAAAATATGTATTTATGTATATTTTAAAACACGTGTGGTAGGTTCAGAAATACTTAAATAAAAAAATATTGTGAATACAGTTGTCAGTAGTCAACTGTAGCTAACTTCATCTTGTCGTTTTTTCGTGAGGGTGTGCGCGCGCATCGTAAAAATTTACCCTCATCATTTCTGCCTAACGCGCCAAAAGAAGTATAACTTCAAAAATGTAACAGCTCTAAACGGAAAGAAATGTTTGGCGTTTGCTGCAAGGCTGGTATGACATAGAGACAAATACTATAGTATCTATGTTCGGCATAAGTGATATTATAGTATTGAATAGGGCTATGTGATATTGCCAACCAATAAAGATCTGTCGCCCATACTGCATTAATTCGTCCGCCATAACTATGGCCAATGACTATTTCCTCAATTGTCAAATCAATATGACGTTCACGCTGATATTGTCATAGTGATATCCACAAAAAACTTATTGCCGTGTTCATAGATTTTCTTGAAAATGTATTAATGCCAGAATTAATAAAAAGACTAACGATAGTATTTATCGACTGCTTCATTAATCATTACAACCCCTTCTTCTTTGACATAAAATAGTTTGAAGATAAAACGCAGGCAAGTCCAACGACATCAAAATCATCAAATTTGAATGAATAGAACGTAAAATATAGGCCAAAATGTAAAAAAGTCATTTTCCAAGATGGCGGCGAAAGGGTAAATTTCGAAAATACGCAAAATCAGATTTAAGGTCTCCAAACAACCCCATTTGGAATGAATAAATAAAAAAATCTAGTGTCAAAACTTTTGGGTCACACCTTTACGATTTTTCTAAGTACACTGAGAGTGTCAACTCCCCAACTTCCACTTCTTGGCCTTTCATGTTCAAATCTCTTCAGAAAAGGCAGAAATTCCACTTCCATATAATACATATACTAGTAAACATCTATTGAAAAGAAAATATGACAGAGCTCTGTTGCTCACAAGTTCCATTTCTATTCGACAAATTTTATATTCAGTAAGCACTTATTTTCTGTAGACCTTTGCAACAATGTGTTTGAATTTCTCAAAATCTTTTGTAAATAAAACTTGATAAAGTTGACATTTAAGGTTTTCTTTCCTGTTATCTTTTGTATAAGGTTAATCAGAATCTATTGTTAAGTTATGTTTTAAACGAATCAGTATTCGAGTTTACCGATGTATTAATTTTCGAGATATTACGACCGAATTTCTTAGCTTTGGGAATAGCAAAGGATGCATAACTATGAAAGAAAATATACGAACATTACCTCCTGATTAATAATAATAATGGGGGTTTAACCTCCGTCTTTGTGACATACGCCTTATCACAGAGGCCACCCACACCATTATTTGTTAATCTTTATTAATTCAAATACAAACATATTTACAATTACATTTTTGATGTGGGTGGAGTCGGTTACTTCGTTCTTATCCAAGCGACGACAATGTGATCAATTCTGCACTCCCATTAATTATAAATTGTTCACACTGCCGCTCTAAGACGACGCCTTAGACCGCTCGACCATTTAGGCTCTAACCTCCTGATTAATATTTGGGCCTATATCGATTGTTGACGGATTACATATAAAAAATAATACTACGTAATACGTATGGACAGTAAATAAAACAATGTGATATGATTAATGTATTTTATAGCACTCGTAAAAGTTGCGACAGCCGTCAGCATAACAAGAAGTATTACTTATTTCATAAATAAATGGATAATTTTCATAGAAAAAAAAGTCTACAATGTCTGAGGATCCCAACATATTATAAAATATTTAAAAAGTAATAAAAAGTACGATGATACTTTCTTAAAAAATTGAAAAAGAAATACATAAAAATCTCATTGGATTAATAAATATGGCAAAATAAAACTTTCAAACACATTCCTAGTCCATCTGGTCATGTCTGTATACAGTTTACATACATGTATGTCACTCCGTCTATTAGGTTGTTATTCTAGCTACTTGCTGTCTGTTTATTGTTCAGTATTTTTTCATCTGATATTGAAAATAACAAGATACATCTTATATATCACAGTGTGTTAAGTTGTTTACTAGCTACTTGTGTAAGTGTTGATGATGGGCTCTTCTCCTATCGTATCCATTGAAGGCAAGTGAAAGACTATTTAATCCAATAAAACATTTTATTTTATAATAGTCTAGTCTATCTTTTTTGAGCACAATGTTAAATTTTAGTAACCGAGATACAGCAAACCAATACATGTAAAAAGTCGTAAATTTTACGTAGAATTCAATGCACTATTTTTTTACACTTTTAAATTACGGAGATGACATTCAAAATGGCTGCCAAAGTTGCTCAAAAACAGTTTTTTTAGGTTTTTTTAAAAAATACGCTTTGTATAAAATAAAGTTTCGAACAAAAAATGCGTAACTTTTAATTTCGAATCGATCTAGCCCAGTTAGATGTCAAAAAATTATAAAATAAAAAATTTATTGAAAAAAAACTGTTAAAAATTGCATTTTTTTGAAACGCCCATATCTCTTTGAAAAAAAAATATTTTTAAACGATTCTTAGTGAAAAAGTCCTTAATATGCCCAAGAGGATCGTTTTTGCAAATTTGGAAAATATTGAATAGTTTGGGCAAAAATCACTTTTATCGACCAAAAGCCGTGTTTCTTTAAATTCCAATAGCTCATATACGCGTGCTTTTTTGTTAAACGTTTCTGTGCTGAAAATTTTCTTTAATAGTTGCCTGGATATGTGCGGATATTGCGCGCTTCATTAATTGATCGATATCATGCGAAATATCGGTCGAAAAATCAGTTGTGAAACATTTTGAAACACTATATTAATTATTTTTTCCATTTTTTATGTAATATAATTGCTTCTAGTTGATATTTATACTATTAGTGAGGTCTTAGTTATGGATGGAGGTTTTTTTCTTCACAAATTTGTTTGGGCATCTCGTAAAACTGTGCTAGAAGTTTTAAAATTGTTTCCAAACTGCGAGCAAAATCATTTTTTACGGTCATCCGGATGATGCTAGAGTACTAAGTCAGTCGAACGTATGCATTGACAATTGAAAAAAAACCCGCTCTTAAAACAGAATTTGACTGATATTAATACGCCCAAAAGAAAATTTTTTTTTAATGATTCGAAATTAAAAGTTACGCATTTTTTGTTTGAAACTTTTTTTATACAAAGCATATTTTTTAAAAAAACCTAAAAAAAACTGATTTTGAGCAACTTTGGTCATTTTGAATGTCATCCCGTAATTTAAAAGTGTAAAAAAATAGTGCATTGAATTCTACGGAAAATTTACGACTTTTTACATGTATTGGTTTGCTGTATCTTGACTATGGCTCGAAAAATTTAGATTGACCAGTCTATAACGAGTAAAAATATTTTTAAATGGATTTATACCGTGGGTCCAATTAAGTTTGCAACATATGGAAAACTTTTTTATTATTTGTTTTATGAAAAAAATGATCATTGGTAAATTAATTGGTAAATTTGGTTATCCGTATAGCCTAGAACGCCATGAAATTATCATACGAAATAATTTTTCCCAAGAGTACCTGTATTTTAGGGTAGCTTAAGATGCTCAATGTCTAGTAACTCAAGCGTCGTCAAGACGTATTGGATTTTGTTGCTTAGATGATTTTATTTATTACGTTTATGGCGTAACTGGAGCGCGTCAAATTTTCATAGAAGACGTTGTGTGTACCCCGAGAAAAAAAATATACAATCCCATAACTTAGACTGACGATTTGGAGATGACTCTAGCTCATGGTGGATTTTTGAAAATGCAAAATATCGGCAGTTTTTTAATTCGAGCGCGTCAGATTTTTATACTGAAATTGCACAAAAATTTTATTTTTCGGCATACTTCGGATTCGACTTCGGATCTGTTTATTTCATATCATGTGAATAGGTATTTATTTATCTGATTATTGAAACAAATAATCAAAAAATCTCTTTGTTAACTAAACTCTGGATAATTTACTTTTATATACTGGTTTAATCGAGCCAAAATTTTAATACCAGACCGACAGACTCCAGAAATCTTGTAATTTCTCACGACTTCCGACACCAACATAAGTAAATTCTCCAGAGTTTAGTTAAAAAAGAGATTCTTTGAGATTATTTGTTTCATAATCAGGTAAATTCATCACTAATCAGATAAATAAATACCTATTCACATGATATGAAATAAACAGATGTCGAATCCGAGGTTTGCCGAAAAATAAAATTTTTGTGCAATTAAAGTCTCTTTATTTTTTTTTTTTCATAAAAAAAATAATATAAATGTTTTCCATGTGCCGACTTAATTGGATACACTGTATATACGACTTTCAAATGAAAAATACATTTATTGTAAGGATTTAAGTATGAATTTTGTGTCTCAGATACGAAATCATTTTTTTTTTTTTTTCGATTATAGAAATATCTTCATTTATTAACGCTGTAATTTTTAAGTTTTCTATTATCTATCTTTTGTTTGTTTATTTATATTTCATAAACGATAAGATTTTGTTTCCATTCATGAGAAATTCCAAAAATATTACCAACACACATGTTTCGCCACAAGAGGCATTACAGATAAATTACTATTCGTGTAAAAATTACTTTCCGTTTCCTTAAGTGAAACAGAAACATGGAAGCATCAAAGCGTACTCAGGACGTAAAAAGTGAGGTCAAGTTCGTAATGAGCAACATGGGTCAATTGGGTCTTGACCTGTGGGTCCTTAGGGCCCATCTTGTAAACCGTTAGAGATAGAACAAAAGTTTAAATGAAAAAAATCTTCCTTATCAAATAATAAACAACTTTTGTTTGAGACATTTTTTCGTAAACATCACTGTTTACCCGCGAGAGCGCAAATAAGGCGTAAATTGTATAGGATGTATTATTATATGGGGATATTAGTTACGTATCTTGATTCCATAAAAATTGCAAAAAACAGTGAAAACATTCTAAGCGTACTCATCATATGTTATGTTATAATAGTAACACTTAGAATGTTTTAATTCGAGCGTTTTTAATGACATAGACTATATATGTGTGACATGTATGTATGTGTTGTGATAGAGTAATCAACACTGTGTATGAATGGTATTTTAACAATTAACTCAGTCAATTGTTTGTTTTCACTTGTCATTTAATTGTTTTAATAGGTGCATAGGGCTATTTGTGTTAGACACTGGTTTGACTTTTCATTGTTTCGATCATTAATTTTCTTAGAGTATCCAAGATAATAAACATTGCTGGGGGGCGGGGGGTATTATAAACTTTCGGAGTAAAGTCCAACAATTGGCTTTTAAAATGGGAGATAAAGTACTATACCATTGATGCTGAAAATATACCTGACATAATATCATCATTCACAAAACTTGTTAACAATGAAAAGGTGGATTTAATTACGCCTAATAATAGATTTTACTATATGTAGTATTTTCAACACATATACAATCCATTCTGTAGTTGTACATTGTATTCTAGCAGCCAAATATGGAATGTTGCACGATAACTACAGACAAAAATAGCAGTAACTTTATGTCGAATTTGCATGAAAAATTTCTTAACACGCTTTTATAAGCTTGGGCTGTATGTTTGTTTGTTTGTATGTATGTATGTAACTATGTAACGGAATCTTTGAGCACGATTTTCACCGGTTTCTAAACATCTGATTAACTTGAAACTTTGCATACGTCTCAAGAACCGGTGACAATGCAATAATTCGTTAATAATTTCGCATTATCCTTGTTAGGGCCGCCAGGATAAATATATTCTTTTCATATATCCTCTATGAGAGTGAACACGATAACTCAAAAACGAAAAGAGATATCAAGATGAAATTTTTATAGCGTACTCAGGACCTAAAAACTGAGGTCAAGTTCGTAAATGAGCAATATGGGTCAATTGGGTCTTGGGTCCGTAGGACCCATCTTGTAAACCGTTAGAGATAGAACAAAAGTTCAAATGTAAAAAATGTTTTTTATAAAAAAATAAACAACTTTTGTTTGAAAATTTTTTTTGTAAACTTCACTGTTTACCCACGAGGGCGTAGCTATGGAACTGCTGAAAGACGAATGTTGCCACTAATCCTGAGTTGGGCTTCGACTGTTCACAAAATGCAAGGTTGTACAGTTGATCATGCAGTCATTTATCTAGGCTCACGACTGTTTGCTGCTGGACAAGCTTATGTGGCACTTAGTCGTGTAAGAACCTTAGACGGTATTCGCATTGAAGAACTTGATTGCTCTAAGTTAACAGGAAAAACCCCGTGCAATAGTGATGCTTTAAATGAGATGAATAGATTACGAAACGATTCGTAATACATTTTAATACCACATATCCACAAAAAACTAATTGATAAATCGTACTAAAAAGTATAAAATAAATAATAGTTTAAAAAAACTAAAAAAACACGCTTTTATAGCAAATCGAACTAAAAACTTAAAAATAATTTTTAATTTCAAAGAGTTTATATTACCGTAGCAGAAGGTTATACAATCAATCATAATTAATTACTTAAAAATAAAAATATAATAAAATTTAAGTTACAAACAGAATTATTAAATTCAGAGTGAAAAGCGTGGGGTGCATTTCACTACATTTCCATAACTCTCCACTCATAGATAGTTGCCAATAGAATGATTGTATAACCTTTAATATGTCAAGCACCCAACGACTTTTCACTCTGAATTTAATAATTCTGTTTGTAACTTAAATTTTATTATACTTTTATTTTCAAGTAATTAATTATGATTGATTGTATAACCTTCTGCTACGGTAATATAAACTCTTTGTTATTAAAAATTAGATTTGCTATAAAAGCATGTTTTTTTAGTTTTTTTAAATTATTATTTATTTAACTTGAAATGACCGAGAATCATTTTTAAACGCCCATCAGTTAAATAATGACGTCATAGTGATTTTATTCATTTATTCTTAATAAATACAGACTCAAATGCATTAAAAATGACTTGATGAATTTTAGAAAAAAAAGTGGTAAAGAGATAAAAAATTTTTACAAAACAATATGCCAGGTTTAGAAGAAAAGAAAGAACGCAGTTTCAGTTTTCGAATGATATGAAAACAAATCCATTGCGATGATTATTTCAAAATATTTTAACTCCAGAAGTGTCAATTTTACTTGGAAAGCAATTATTTTTGTCCAAACAATTCGGAATTTTTTATAGCTCATTTTCAAGAAAAATAAATCAGCTTTCGAGTGCTATTAACAAATTGTAAATAAACTTTTAAAATTTTGGTATGCATTTTAGCTTTATATAAACTTTAGGGGTAACATTTTTAATCCTTTCAACTCTCTGTGCAAAGCAAGAATTAGTTTTCAAGTTAGCTATTGTGGTTAAAATACGATGATTTTCGCAGTACCAGCTGTTTGAAATTGTGGTAAAATTTTGTTAATGCTTGACCCACGGCATTTTTGAAAAAAATAGCCCGATGATGCCTCCAGCCAAAAATGCACACTAAACAGTAACAGTTTTAGGATGCATTTGTTCAAATCATTCGTGAATTTCCGAAACCAAGAATGCGATAATTAAGAGAAACGCAAGAATGCGTCGATTAACGAAGCTATCGAAATCGAGAATGGGTCTCTTCACTAAAGATGATTTTCGCTGAATAATTACCATCCAATTTTCGTGCTTAAATTGTCTACGCCTGAAGTTTTTTTTTTTTAAGATTCGATGCATAGTAGTTGTGGAAACACCATTTCCTGAGCTGTATGCCGAATTAATGTGGTTGCACTCTCCTCAACATTTGCACGCACTGATGCTATATTTTCAGTCGTGCGACCAAGGACGAACGCATGTTTCTGTTTTCACGTCATTAATAGACTCAGTTTGCTCAAATTTTTTCAGTAATTTTCGTACAGTGGCTTCATTTAGAGCATTTCGATGACCCATACTTTGCGAACTGCAGCTGTAAAATAGCTGGGAAGAATTTGAGCCGGTAGTAGCAACAACTTCAGCATAGTTTGCGAGAGGTATTCCAAGCCTTGTAGCCTGAAAGACCACTTACAAATGTACAGCGACTCTAAAATAAACCCTGGCCTATGAGATTCTTGATGTGGCGAGGATTTTTTTCGGAAACTCTACAGAATTTTTGAAAAAGCTCATAAACAGCAAAATGAGCAATAAACACAAATGGCGAAAAATGTTAATTGTAGAGAATATGGATGGCAAAACACTAGATATCCACCCGACAAATATCGTTTTGACCAAGCAGCAAGAGAACTTTTAGAGTTGATAAACTATCAAACATGAATTTTTAGCAGTTATCTAGAAGGATTTGGTGCGACATAACTCGAACAAGAAAATGTTTATGTCTTTCTATAGGCCTTTGAAAGCAAAATGTAAGAATGTAGATGCCGAATATTTTTTTCGATTATGTTATTTAATCAGAATTATCGAATAAAATTGTATTGAGAAAATAATATTGATTTACGTTTCTGGTGAATTTCCCGATTTCATCCTTCAGTATATATACACTACGACAGTAAACAAATAAAAAAACAAGTGAAAACAAACAATTGACTGAGTTAATTGTTGAAATACCATGTATAGACAGTGTTGATGAAGCAATCGTTTGTCTTTTGACGTCACGTTAATAAAAAAAAGATATCCACTTTTAAATAGCTACACACACACTGATATTCCCATATTAATGCATACTATAAAACTTGTACCTAATAAGCGCCCTCGTGAGTAAACAGTGATGTTTACAAAAAAATTTTTCAAACAAAAGTTGTTTATTTTTTTATAAAGAACATTTTTTACATTTAAACTTTTGTTCTATCTGTAACGGTTTACATGATGGGTCCTACGGACCCAAGACCCAATTGACCTATGATGCTCATTTACGAACTTGACCTCACTTTTTACGTCCTGAGTACGCTGTAAAAATTTCAGCTCGATATCTTTTTTCGTTTTTGAGTTATCGTGTCCACAGACGGACGGACAACCGGAAATGGATTAATTAGGTGATTTTATGAACACCTATGACAAAATTTTTTTCCTAGCATCATTTTTTTTAAGCGTTACAAACTTGGCACTAAACTTAATATACTATGTATATTTCATATATACATGGTATAAAAATATTACGCACTTAATTTAAAATTTATATGATAAAGTCTTATTATACTGTACGTTCGGTATATATCTTTCAATCAAATTTTGTTACAGTTCACTTGCTTTCAATTTATTGAATAAATAAAATCAATCTTTATTGAAATGGACAAATATATTTTCTTTCAATTATTATTAATAAAAATTAAAGTTTCCACTTTTTTTTACCAGCAAAAACACTATGTAAGCTACCTCGAATAGTTTAAGACTAAAGCGATTCTAACGATATGGGTCAGTGGTATACGACAATCTAACCCGAATAACCAGAACACATGTTTTAAAATTATAAAATAATATTAGTTGACACTTTTTATTTTTAAGTAGGTTTCTTGAATAAATTTTCTTAACTGTTTTTCGCACTGATATATCTTGCAACTCAAACAAGATTGAAAAAAAAGTTTCAACTCAAAGCACATAGAATAGAATGTCCCACCCTGTATATCAATCCACATTAATAAAGTTAAGTGTTACACAATGTAACTTATAATTTGATTAAAAACAATAAACTAATGTATAAAGTTTTCACGCTGATGCTGATGGGAGTTATTACATGAGCGTTTATTTTATGTAGTTGTTTAGTTAATAAACTCCTATGAACTCTCAAAGTTAACAATGTTTGTAAAATATAACTCTTAAATATGTGAATACGTTTTAAAGGCAGCGGCATACGATTTATATAAATAAACACGATCATATTAAGAAACATATTTTATAATTATTGTTTGTAAAATAAACGAACCTTTTTTCTTCGAAAAAATTTTTTGCTGAGTGTATCGACTTGTAGTGTTTTGCATTGGCTTCAAAAAATTATCCTAAACAAGCCTTTATGGTTTTTAATTTTAACCCCCGCGCCATCGGGGTGAAAGGTGTTCATAGGGTACAACTCAGATACAATATAAAAAAAAAACTTTTCCAAAACAAATTAATATACATTAAAAAGCAAAAAAATAACGTTAATATAAGGTACTTAAAATTATTGTTACTTTTGGAGTCGGTGTCAGGCAAGAAAACAACTCTGACAGAACAGTTTGCTACATTAGCTTGGGTGACACCCACTCCAAAAATAACAATAATTTTAACTACCTTATATTAACGTTATTTTTTTACTTTTTAGTGCATATTAATTTTTTTTGGAAAAGTTTTTCTTTTGAAGTCGGTTTTCTTCTAAAAAAAAAAATAATCGAAACCGGTTGGCTTGATATTGAGTTATTCGTCCTCTTGTCATGCATACTTAATGCAAATTTAAGACTTTTATGGTTTTCTCATGGATGCCGTTATCAGAACTAAACCAAAATGAAATTGAACCACCCAAATCACCATCAAAATCGGTTCACCCAGTCAAAACTTCTGACGTAACAAACATAAAAAAAAATACAGTCGAATTGATAACCTCCTCCTTTTTTGTTTGAAGTCGGTTAAAAATAACTTTCAAAAGACTTAAAAAAGGTGAAGTAACCCAGATATTTTTTTAATTACCTCTTTTATGCACCCCCTTCCCTTTCGGGTGTCTGAAAAACTCTCAAAATGAAAAAAACCATTTTTTGCAAATTAAGACTTTTAATGACGAATAAGGAGATTTTTGGGGTCGCTTATCTGGAATCTTCAGTTAAAATGTTTAATTGGCTATCCCTCCCTCTTTAAGCTTACATAAGTGGACCCCCGAAATAATAATTAATATTTATTCCAAATTAAGACTATTTAATATAGGTATTCGTAGAAAAATCTGTTTTGATAGCAAACATAAATTATATTGATATACTCAATGTACAATACACATATACAACATATTTTTTAAATCAATTGGATTAGAATAAATCAACTACACGAAAAGTAAAATGGTTAAGCATGAAATAAACATTTTCCATAGAAGTTCAACCTCACTAAATTGAAATAATCTAAACAAATAATTGTGTACTTACACTGTAGGTACATTTCGGATAAAAAGAAACATAAAAAATGATCCTAGAGAAGCTTCATTCTATCCCAATTTTTTTTAGAACATTATATTTTGAAACTTTAGAGTTATAATGAAATGCTTTGAAAAGATTCTTTATGTTTTGAAACGTAATATTATTTTATTCGAAAATTGAAATCGTGAATTCAGAACAATTTTTTATTATGAAATCAACATGTGATCAAATATTTGAACATAATTGAAACGAATGTTAAAAAATAGTGTTTTTAACCTCAAAAAATTATCCTTTTTTGTTTTTTAAACAAAGTTATGATTTCTTTTATAAAAGTGGTATCTATAAAAAAAATTCGCGTAATCTGACATCGGTTTCGTAAAGACTCGATTTCGAAAGTCGGACCAATTACAATAACTTCCTATAGTGGAAAGGTAAAAAGGTTCAGTTAGTTTTTGGTACAAAATTCTACAAAAATAGGTTTTTCAAACATTTTTTCAATAATAAATTAATCAAAATTCACAAAAATATGATAAATTGATGTCAAGATATTAATTCAAGCAATGAAATGAATTGGAAATCTACAGCATTGCCTATAACCATATTATGTTATATCATGCACCCATCCCAAACCATCGATTATACCGTTCGTTATAAATAGACCAACTGCTGTTCAATAAACAAAACGAGTATCGCTGCATTTTGAAAGGTAATGTGATTTATACATGAATTTCGAAAATTAAATATAAATAGTCATTTCGAGTAATTTATTTTAGTACAATCGTCTTAACTATTCGCCTCTCAAAAAATATAAAAAACTGAAAGTGAAATACTACTATTTCATTTCTCATACTGGAAATATACTTCCACGCGTATATTGGTGTTTTTGTCCACGCGTGGTTTCTTATATTTTTAGAGCGGTTTTCTTATGAGCTGATCAAAATATTCTCAAAATGGTATCAGATTACTGTAGCTTAAACCGACAAATAATAGTTTGCACATTGTTTCAAGTACTTTCCAGACTAAAGGTGTAAAGGAACAGAAAAAAACATCTACCAAATTAGCACTTATATCGATTGGACGTTTTCTGGCCAAGGTAGGACGTGTACAATTGCAAGGTATACTAAGATTAGTCTCAAGTTTGTAACGCTTAAAAATATTGATGCTACGAACAAAATTTTGGTATAGGTGATCATAAAACCACTTAAAAAGTCAATTTCCGATTGTCCGTTTGTGATCACGATAGCTGTAAAACGAAACGTTATTTAGCTGAATTTTTTATATTGTGCTTAGGACGTCAAAAGTGAGATCGAGCTCGTAAATGAGCAAAATAGGTCAATTGGGTCTTGGATTTGTTGGACGAAGTGCAAAAAATGTTCCTTCTAAAAAATAAACGACTTTTGGTTGAAACATTTTTAAGTAAACACTTTTTACCCGTGAGTGCTCAAATACGAAATAGGTGTCATTCGATTCGTAATTTTATGTAGAAAGTTTACTGAAAAATCCGAAATGGCGCTGAAAAAAAAATTGTAAAAGTTATAAACAATTAAGTGAAAAATAAAATAGGGGGCTCGGTTTTGTTTGAATAACTCAAAAAATAGTGAAAATTTTCAAAATCTGAAAAAAGATCCAAAAAGATGAAGAAATTTTCTAAAGTTTCAATTACCGGAATTGTATCTCTAATATTTATAACTTTTACAGAGCCCTGAAAATAGCTCAAAATACGGCAAGTCTGGCTCTCGCGCGCGTTCTGTCTCTGAGACTTACTAACAAAAGAAATTATTTAAACATATAAAATATGAATATTAAGAAAAAAAAATTATGTAGTTTTGAGATACATGAATAAACAAATAATCCGTGGTTGAAAAATTTTTATCCCAATTTTTCCATTAGTTATGTAATTGTTAACTAAAGCTCCCATGTTATGTATTTTATACAAGAACATAGAATTATAAACTAAATAGAAAAATAATCTGATTTGACACAAGGGCATCGAATAAAAATCAATTGCAAAACTCTATCTTTAGAACAACAATTTTAATAAATATATATAATTCTGTACTTACTATAATATACATCTAAGCATAAACATTTAGTTAGTATTGTGCATGGCATGCTTTAAGGATGTATGAGCATGACAACAATGTTTGATTTAAAGGCTCAAAATTTGTTTGTAGGTAGTCTTTTACTCAAAGAATATGTGGTTAAAATTTCAGCTTAGGTATCCGTGCAAATTTTTAAGAAAAAAGTCATTAAAAATCGATATAAAATACATTGGCTCTTATGGAGGAATCTCAAAAAACGACATATTTTGGAAGTTTTTGATAATTTTCATTTGGAATGAATGAAACCAATTTAAAAAAAAACTTTTTAATAGAAAGTAAACATATTAGCAATGAATTAGAAAAGAAAAAAACTAAGTGTCACCGTCCATAAAAGGGATATAAGAGCAGGGTAGATTAACGGTTGAAATTATTTTTATCTTATTTTCAACTTTGATGATGAATTTTGTTATAACTTCATGAATGTAGACGAAAAATAAGAATAAAATTTTTCGATATGTGTCTTGGTTTTCGAAATATCTAAAGCTAAATAATTAAACAAAATTTTCAATTTTCGATATTTTGAAAATTAAGCCAGATATCGAAAAATTTTATTCTTACTTTTCATCTTATATCGTCAAGTAATAATATAAATTTATCATCAAAATTGAAAATATCTATTTTTAAATTTGTGCCCCCACTACCATGCTCATACATCCTTAAAGGAGATAAAGGTATACACAAAATTCATTTTAAATACAACGAACGTTCTTTGTTATATTCTTCGATTTTAATGAAATCCCTTGGAAAAAAATTACAATCCAATATAAGAGAATTGGTATTAATGTAGGTAAGTCAATACATATGGAGCTCATTTTAGAGAGCTTATCTCATATACAGATCACAAAAAACATACATGTAGAGTGGCGGTACAATGAAATAATGAAAAGGTCAGCAATAATATAAAAATAAACGAGACTTATTTCATGAGATGATACTGGAAATATGTTTCCCCTTTTTTACAGACAAATTATGTATCAGTTTCGAATGAACGGTGAAGTATATAAATTCACCCTGAGAACAAAACAGTAATAAGTCGATTATAATAATCATAAATAGTAGATGATTGAAAAAATAAAGGATAATTTTATATACAGTGAGTTCAATTCATGCTCGTAATTTTATGGATTCAAATTTTTTGGTGAAGAACTGTAACTTTTTTGAAAATGACATTTTGCCCATGATAATCGCTGATAATGTACCTTAGTATAGATAAATAATTTTAATAAGATTTCATATAAATGATCATCCCCTATTCATCACGAAAATTAAAGAGTTTTATATAAACTTGTATCCCTTATTTGACCCTTATTTTCATGAAACAAGTAAAATAAACTTTTGACTCAAACCTTGAGCTTATATACCCTGTTTTACATTTCTAACTTCTCAAATGACAAAAAAATTATCACTACCAATCGATATGAGGTTGTCTCAACCTCATTGCGAGATCAAATATGGCCCCATTTGCCATGAATGTGATACCGTACGGGGTTGAGTGGTGAGATTGACACAAGCCGCATGAGCTGTTTGTATGAAAGTAATATACTGTCTAACAAATTTCAAAAATTGTTGTTTTAAAATGCAACATACCTTTCAGCAATCTTTTTTTGATTGGGTCTACCACTTATAAATATTATAACAAAATACTGATGTGATTGTCACAACCACATGAGCAGA
This sequence comes from Chrysoperla carnea, assembly GCF_905475395.1. NCBI lineage: Eukaryota > Metazoa > Arthropoda > Insecta > Neuroptera > Chrysopidae > Chrysoperla > Chrysoperla carnea. Next base: position 6,812,152 of record NC_058337.1, read on the forward strand.
TTTATTAGGTTTATTAAAAAAAAATTAGATTACTCAGAGTCGAATTTGAACCAGCGACATAGGGATTGATTTTAGAGTCTTAAGGCCACTGCTGTACCGATTGCGCTTCTGATGGTTGTATAAATTTACACAAATATGCTATATATTATAAAAATTATCTATTAGTATATTTCAAACTCATTGTAAGTTAGTACCAACAATCTTTATGCAGTTGACATAGAAGTAATGATTTTGTTTATTTAACTTCAGTGATTTTGTACCAATGAATTCATATTTTAAATTCAATCCCATTATATTGTAAATACAAATATATAGCTGTACTTGTTCCAATCATTAGCAAATTGTTTGAAAGTATTTTTATTTTATTTAAATATGAAATTAAATATTAATTTTTTTCAGTGTAATTTCCTTCTGCACAATAATTCTGATTTTCTGTACATTATTAGTAAATATACACGCTTTAGTAAATATGTTCCTCTCCTAACTCTTATAATATCAATTAATTTTTTTAATAATAAATTTAATGCAGGCATAAAAATTCAAGCATAAAAAAAAACAGTTGCCTTTAATAAAATTCGAATAAAAAATGAATTAAATCAACTCAAATAAAGAACGCACCCTTTAGGAAAACATTAAAGAATTATCACAGTTTTTTTTTTTATAAACAGAAAACAAAGCTGTAAAAAATCCAATTAAATTTATGAATTATAATACCACATACATAAAAATATTCTAATGAAAAGGGTTGCGCTCACAGATTTGTGCGTCGTACGAACAGTGGAAAAAAAAGAGTGGATATATATATATATATATATATATATATATATATACTTTACCGTTGACGTCGTTTTTCGTGCGTTATATCATTATTGTATTATGGGTTGGACAGAAGCATACAGTAAATAATGACTGTAATAAATTAATTAGAAGACATTATTATTCGGTCCCGAGGGAAACAATTAAGAATACATAATAAAAAAGATGTATTTAAAACACGTATGAGAATTAAAACGAGGGCTTTATATTGAGCTGTGATTGTATTGTGAAATATAGCCCTTTATGTATTATTTCATCTGTGGGGCTTGTGGATAAAAATAAAGTTTCATTAATTTTTTTATGAAGTAAAGACGCCAAGCTTATGGAATAAAGTTTTTTTTTTTTCAATTCACTTTCAACTTGCTATATTTGTGATCTAATTAAAAAAATTATCAAACTTTAAATATAAAATACTAGCTGTGAACTACCCGCTTTGCTGGGCAACATCCCCACTTGCACTCCTCCCTCCACATTTCCTTGCGTGGGATAACAGTTTTGTAATGTACACGTCATGCTCTTTTATTTGATACCCCACTTAGGTATATTTGTAAATATTCGATAATTCCTTCCCACTTTCTCGCTACACCTTTCTACCCTCCGAAGGTTAAAAGTAGATAAAAACAATAGATCTTTGAAGCTGGTTGTATATCGTGTCAATATTTGAATCGATGCACAACTTTTTTAGTTTTTGAAGCATATCCCTTTCAACCCCTATTTCAACCCCTTACTCTACTATAATATGGATGTATTATACATAAAAACCTTCCTCTTGAATCACTCTATCTATTTAAAAAAACCGCATCAAAATATGTTGCGTAGTTTCAAAGATTTAAGCGTACAAAGGGACATAGGGACATAGGGACAGAAAAAGCGACTTTGTTTTATACTATGTAGTGATACTTGACGAATTTTCTTATCTTCAAAAAATGTACAAAAATGACCCATTAGGAAGCATGTTGAAAAAGATGCTCCTATATGTAAAAGTAAGTTTAAGAACTATGACGTCAGTAATGCATGGTACAGCATTAAGCATATAAGCATTCGAAGCGAATTACATAAATGCCGTACAGAAATAAATCCGATAACTTCGGTACCAGAAGTTTCAAAAAATTTGTGATCTCTCGTCTATTTCGAAGCCCTACGTGCTTGTTTCTATACGATATTTATGTAATTCGCTTCGAATACTTATGCAGAGAAAGTATCCAGCAACGGTGTATAAATTTACTGTTACAGGGTTGAGATACCAAGAGGTGTTTAAACTTACTTTTAGACATAGGAGCATCTTATTCAAAATGTTTCCTGGTGGGTCATCCCACCTGGAGAATTTCAGCATTTGGAGAATTTCAGCATTTGTAGTTTTTACCCTCTAAAACTAAATTAGTGAAATTTTCACTAATTCAGCTAGTGAAATTTTTTTCACTGTAAAATAAATAATTTTACTAGATTAATCAGTGAAACATTCACTATCTCAGTTAGTGATTTCAATTTTCAATAATTCAATAGTAGTTTTTATCAGTTAGCAGTTGCTTTGTTACTAATTGTATTAGTCAGTTTAGAATTCACTAATTATGCAATTATTTTTACTTGGTTATCAGTGATTTTATGACTAATTGCATTGATGGCTTTGATTTTCACTAATTTATCAGTGATTGTTCCCCTTTTTATTTAGAGTATGCTCTTTATTTACTTGTATGAACCAAGACATAAGAACGCCTATGATTGTACTCAGACCATATCTGTTTTGTAGTACCACCGTTCCTCCCAACATCTAAGATAGGCCTTTTTTAAGATATCCTCTTTGAGGAGCAACTTGCAGTTCGCAAATGGAACTTTCGGATGTTTATTGATACTTGTGTCCGACAGCATTTTGCGATTTCTGGCAAACTCGTCGGCTTAAAAATTTCCCGCAATGTTCCTGTGTCCAGGTACCCATACCAGGTTTGTTCCGCCTTCTCGTTTAAGGACGTTCAACAGTTCAGTGCTACTTTTGAGTTATGGTAGATTGAGCTGAAAGATTTTAACGCTGCTTGGCTGTCAGTGAAGATAGTTATGTCGCAGCACATGAGAGAATTCAGTCTTATACATTCACATACTTCATATATAGCTATCACTTCGACTTGATACACGCTACAGTAATCCGGTAGTCGAAATGATAGCCATGAATTTTTGCGCCCAAACTTTATTTTGAGAGTACAAATGTCGTCTCAAATGTGTGTGCATCCTTAGACATTCAAAGTCAAGTGGTCAAGTGTAGACATTCTAAGAAAAATGCAAAATACCGATTATTTCGATCTTTGACCTTAAATAAATTTTTAGTTGATGTATCCAACATTTTTGAACCAATTTTCTGCTATAAAATTACTTTTTGGGATGAAATAAGTAAGAACAGATGATTTTTATGTTTGTGAAAGGCCCTGGAGATTCAACACTATAAATTTTACAAATTAAAGCAATTTAAGCATGTATGAGCATGACAACAATGTTGAGCATGACAAAATTGATTTAAAGGATCAAATTTTTTTATAGACTGACTGTTCCTCAAAGAATATGTGGTTAAAATTTCAGCAGGTAGAGTATCCATGCAAATTTTTAAGGAAAAAGTCATTGAAAATCGATATAAAATACATTGGCTCTTATGGAGGAATCTTAAAAAACGACATATTTTTAAAGTTTTTGATAATTTTTTTTAATTTATGCCCCCACATAAAGAAATGAAAAAAAACGACGTGTTGTTAAAGATGTTTTCACTTCAAAAAATTGAAGCTTAAGTTGTGTTATACAGAGCCTCATACAGTGTTTAGTGAACAGACATGATTAATATTTTTTTATGGAATAAGCCTGTTGCGGTTGTAGATAAATGTCATTTTGTGTCTGCTTTCTTTGTATATGTAGTGTTTGTGTAGTTGATGACTTGTATTTTATTAAGGGTGAATGTCTGGCGACTATCATTCTTTTCACGTACATTTTTCTGTATTAAAAATTTAATAATTGATAACCTTTTTATGCAATTTTATAAATTGTATCATTAAAGGATAATGCGATTAAACAAATGCGATAAAAATAAAGTTATAATGTTATGATCTATGTTTTTTCTTGGTAATTAAGTGGTTATTTTATTAATAGATTCAACATTTTATTAGCCATACCAAAGAGATTCATAGAGTGACGACAAAGCCTAACTGCAAGGCATTTAGGTATAAATTGTTATAATTATGAAGTTATCACATGAACTAATAAATAAGTTTTTTGGTCAAGGAAGGATTTGAAAATTGAATTTGCGTTAGTTACATCCTCAATAAGTCGGGCACAACGGCTTTTATTTGTTATAAATAATTTATTAAGGTTGTAACTTCAATTTAAATAAAAGTTTTTTATTTTTTTTATTTCCACCGACTAGTTTTGGAGAAATGTATGAAAACACAACCTCCGTAAACTTGGCATACGGCTTGTGAAAATCATGACAATTTTAATATGAAAAAATTGTACCAAAATAGTACCTAATTGTACCACCAAGCAAAAAAATTGTACCTTTCAAATTACCCGGAAAATTGAGTTCTAAAAAATGAGCCGCACCCCACTTTTTCGGAAGTGAAATTCGAATATGCCAAAGAATTGTACTCAAAATGAAAATAATTTTACCACAGAAAAAAATTTTTCAACTCTTCGAATAACCCAGAAAATTTTTATTTTCATATTCACTATGGTAGAGACTAATCTGGAGGGTCAATGTGAGGTCAATATATATAGAACCATGTTGTATTTTTGCTTAATATTCACACAAAATTAAACATCTCAAATTACCCCGAAAATCGATTTCAAAAACTGAACCGCATCTTACTTTAACAGAAGTGAAATACGAATGGGGCAAAAAATTGTATAAATTAACAAATAATAGTACTTCTTAGGCCGAAGGACTGGCAAATCTGCAAATGAACGCTGAATAGATAAAAAATTATCAATGGAAAAAAATGTCAAAAATCAATCAATCAGTGATTTGAAAATATAAAGAAAAAACGCAAACACGTAAATACAAATCATATATGTAAACATACAAATAAAAAGTATTTATGAACATAAAATAAAGATTTCTAGTCACACAGAGATACTTTTTTAAAAAACTTATTTCGTTTTAGTCAAATAATTAATTTATTGAAAGACATTACACAATATTAAACTTGAATGAAGCTGACTGACTCACTAACATATTGGTGTAAAACATTTCTAGACATGCTGGAAGATGCAGTTTTTTGCATTGATCGAGGAATTGAATGAAACCTACCCGAAAAATTGAAAAATTTCAACTTTTTTTTTTATTGTTTCCCCTCCGAAAATCGTAAGAACATCCTTCAAAATAACGGTTTTAAGTTTTAAACATGCTAGGAAGATGGGATTTTCACTAGTTGATTCGAAATAAAGAAAATCTAAAAGAATTTGTCAAAAAATTTAATTACGTATGTCAAACTCCTCGAAAACCCTCCTTGGTTCCCCGAAAAGGGAAAACACTCCTTTCATTGTCCTTTTCACCGTATGTATGTTAGACAAATAAAAACGTAAGTTTTTCATCGCTACACCCTCATGAATGGGAAAAACACCTTAAGCTACTCTTTTGACTTCAATTCATGATAGGGAGGTGATATTTTTTTAATTTGGTGAGGAATATGTTCAAAATAACGAATTTATTCGAAACAATCTATTTTGCATCACAATCCCTTTAAAAATCCCAAAAATCACCCTTTTACTTCTTAAAGTAGTCCGACTGTTTGTTCAATTACGGTAAATGGCCTTTTCTTTTTGGAAATGAGAGTTCAAAGTCCCTTGATCACAATAAACACAGTTTTGGGGCCTTGGGGCGCGGCAAAATTTTGAATTATTTCATTTTAAAATTGTGCTTTTTAACACAGTACCTTACTCAGAAAAATAATGTTAATTGTACAAAAATTAATCGGTGATTGAGCTTCAAAAAACCTTACATCACGACGAAAATTTTATCACAGGTTTTTTTATGCAAAAAAAATCCTTACGCCGCTTTCCAAAACGATAAGATAAAAAACTTTGGTTTTTGATACTTGATTACATCTACGTCATACAAAGTGCATAGTTTACGATATTTTTTGAGTATTTCATTACATTTACGTCATACAAATTGCCTAGTTTACGATATTTTTAGAGCATTTTATTACATTTACGTCATAAAAATTGCCTTGTTGAATACATAACAGCAGGACTACCTTAATCTATATCTATAAAATTCTTTGTCCTGAATGACTGACGGATCATTGCACAGCCTAAACCGCTAATCGTAGAGACCTGAAACTTGGAGAGTAAATACTTCACCTGGTTTTTTTAAGCAGAAAATCCTTGATTTTCCTGGTCTATTCTGCGTATCAAATAAAAAAAAATTTTTTATATGCAAAAAAAAATTATGTTAAAATATTGAAGCTACAGAAAATAAAAAGCTTCAGAATACCGTTGGTAACAGTAATCATCACTACTCAAAGAACGTAAACATATCTAACAGACAGACACTAACTGGTGGTTAACACCACCATGAAGTATGTAGTTTCATTATTATTTCCGGATCGTATTATCATCTATCGCTATTACCATTTACAAGCGCTAACAACCGTTGCAAAAGAGTTGAATTTGCATAGAGTAGCAATAATATATATATATATATATATATATATATATATATATAGGTTTTTTTATACCTAGCAAAATTATAATAAATTTATTATCTATTTCAAATATGTGGAAGTGACAAGTTACGGTTTTCAACTCTGGATGAAAAGTTTTTAATACTCTTTTAATGCAGATTATTTAATGATTCTGAAATAGTTTGTAATATATTACGCCTAAATATTTCTGTCCTGCAGAACCAGCAGATTCTCAGGGACCCTTCTTTTTTTCTTTTTTTATAAACTTATTTAACGCCAATTCATTTTATGCATATGAAAAAAAGTATATGACCATAGTAGTTAAACACGCAGTACAATATTTTTGTGAAATTACTACTCATAGCTTAATCAAATATTAACTTTAAAATGGAACAAGTGAAAACAAAAATTGACTGAGTTAATTGTTGAAATACCTTGTGTCTATACAAGTGTTCATTATTCTGTCACATAACACATACATACATGTCACACATATATAACAAATATAGCCATAACATACATACTATACAATTTGGGCATAATTTGCGCTCTCACGGGTAAACAGTGAGGTTTACCAAAAAATGTTTCAAACAAAAGTTGTTTATAAGGAACATTTTTTACATTTAAATTTTTGCTCTATCTCTAAGGGTTTACAAGATGGGTCCTACGGACCCAAGACCTAATTGGCCTATAAAGCTCATTTACGAACTTGACCTGACTTTTTACGTCCTCAGCACGCTATAAAAATTTCAGCTTGATATCTCTTTTTGTTTTTGAGTAATCGTGATGACAGACGGACAGACGACAGCCAGAAATGAACTAATTAGGTGATTCTATGAACACCTATACCAAACTTGGGACTAAACTTAATATACTATGTATATTCCATATATACATGGTATAAAAAGAAAAAAACTTATATACAAATTTAAAAACGACTACTTTCGCCCTTTTTTTTTTCGACACCAAAGCATCCAAATTTAATTTTTTTTTTCATTGGACGTTAACTTTTTTTTATTGCAAGAAAACCGTTTTTTTTGTCTTTTGCGAATTTTTTTGTTTAACTTAGCCATTGATTAGCCTTAAACAAAGAACGGATAGTAATTTTGTCAAATTTAACATTAGGCCTCCGTAGATTAATTATATTTAGATAGCTTTTTTAATATTTTTTTTTTCTTGATCGTAATATGAGTCACGCGTAAATTTTTACTATAAACTTCGACTGAAGGGCTATTTAATTAACATCCGCTTAAAAATCTCTAAATTAATTTTTTCCATTATAAGAATGCTGATGGATGCCAATATATCATACTTAGCATAATCAGTTCAATTTGTCAGATATATGAAGATAGAGTACACCTCGCCAGTCAAGAATTGAAAGTCTAATTAATGCGCAAAAATAATAAAAAATTGCCTTAGAACATTTACTATGATGAGTATTCTAGACTTGAAAATCGTAAACAATAATAACAAGTGAAAACAAACAATTGACTGAGTTAATTGTTGAAATACCATGCATAGTCAGTGTTGATTTCTTTATTACATTACACATACAAACATGTGACACATACATAACTTAATAATCAAGTATAGTACATATTATAAAATTTCCGCCTAATTGGCGCCCTCACGGGTAAACAATGATGTTTACGAAAAAATGTTTCAAACAAAAGTTGTTTAATTTTTGATAAGGAACATTTTTTACATTTGAACTTTTGGTCTATCTCTAACGGTTTACAAGATGGGTCCTACGGACCCAAGACCCAATTGACCTATGATGCTCATTTACGAACTTGACCTCACTTTTTACGTCCTGAGTACGCTGTAAAAATTTCAGCTCGATATCTTTTTTCGTTTTTGAGGTATCATGTCTACAGACGGATGGACGGACGGACAACCGGAAATGGACTAATTAGGTGATTTTATGAACACCTATGACAAAATTTTTTTCCTAGCATCATTATTTTTAGGCATTACAAACTTGGGACTAAACTTAATATACTATGTATATTTTATACATGGTATAAAAAGACCAAATTATTGGTAACAGACTATATATATAATGATTACGATAATAATGTGTACGGCTTTATTCAAATAGTGGTTGGTAAGGTTTTCATTATATTCATGAATTTTAAATTTTAACATTGCATTGGTACTACTATTATAATTATTACATGCAAATGTACATAAATTTGTACCATAAGTTCTATAAAAATTAACAATGTCATCACTGAAAACATTTTAAAAAAATGATTGATGGACTACTATACTTAACAATTTTCCGTATAATTTGCAACTAATTTTTGTTCTGTTTATGAAAGAATATCGAAACTACTTTTAAATAAATATATTTGACACGAAAGAAGAAACATCAGACCTCCAGCACTGTCATATTTTCCTCTCATTAATTTTCCTATTTTAGATTATTTTTATTAAGTGATTTTGAATCTCATTAAATTTTAATATACTGTTTGTATACCACAGGTTAGGTTAGGTTAGGTTAGAGTGGCTGTCCTGGGGTGGGGCACACTTAGACCATAGGGTCCATCTTCGGCCACTACTCCATGAACCATTTGGAGCTGTTGAAGAACAGCAGGAGGGCTTTGACGTCGACTTACTTTAGGTCGGAGAGGTCGTCAAAGAGAGGCTGGCTCAAGTAAGTCCATCTCCTCATAACAAGAGCTGGGCAGTGACAGAGAAGATGAGACATTGTCTCCTCCTCGTCACCACTGTGACAGCTCCTGTAGTACTCGTGATACACTGCCAGGCCTAAGCGTTCAGCATGCTTGCCGCCCAACCAGTGTCCTGTGAAAGCCGCAACAACTTTGCGAACAAAGGCTCTTGGAAGTGATATGAGTTCTTCGGGACGCCTGCGATTGTACTCAGACCATATCTGTCTTGTAGTACTACAAGTACGTTCTTCCCTCCATCTAAGATTGGCCTTTTTCAGGATATCGTCTTTCAGGAATATCTTGCAGTTCGCAAATGGAACCCCAGGTATTTATTGATGCTTGTGGTCTGCAGCATTGTGCCATTTCTGGCAAGCTCGTTTCCTCCAGCGGACACCATATTAGATTTAATGTGACGTTTCATATTCTAGTACCATCGGGGGATCAAGACGCTTTAACGATACCTCATTTATCAAATTATGATAAGCAGTTTAGAGGCTAGGAAGCAACAGATGAAAATGCAAACATTTAAAACGATTTTGCAGTTCATTTGATACCATACACGCTATCATTAAATCGAAATTTTTTTTTCGTTCATAACTTTAGGTCCGGTAGTGGACGCTATATTAAATTTAATGTGACGCCATATAATCTATAATCAGTGGACAATCGAGACGTTTTAAAAGATACCTCATTTGCAGTTAATGACAAGTAGTTTAGAAGCCAGATAGGAACAGATGAACATACATACATACCGGTCAAACACATAATCCTCGCCATACTATAGTCGGGGTAAAAAGGACATTAATCATTGAGTGGTGTCAATATATCGTTCCGGCTATGAGAAGCATAGCTCTGGTCCATGGTATTAAAATATAGGATAGCTTACATGAAACTCTATGTAGATTGTACATATATAAATACTTGACTTTTGCTGTATGAATAGATTTTTTTATGTGCCATATTTATATTTTACAATAACTCTCCCAGAATGTTCATTATTGCTGTAAACCACTGTGTAGTGTATAATGCAAATAATTTTAATATTTGTGCAGCAATACAGTTTTTTTTTTTTTATTTCTTCAAATTTTTGTTGTTCCTACACTTTCTAGAATGATATAAAAATAGTCAGCTAGTATTTAATAAAATATTTATTTTATGCTTTGTTGAATTCACGGAAATTAATTATTCATCTGGAAGTCACAAAGTATTTGCATATATTCCAGGAAAAAAGTTAAAAAATGCAGTAAATGTTTTCAGTGATTACCAAAATGTATTATTGTTTAACCTAAGATTGAGAAGTTTATGTGTATAATGGAATTTTTTTTATGCATGAACTGGATGGCGTTAGAAGAAGAACTTAAAATATTATAATTCAAAGAAAACAGGTAAATAAAATAAATTATTTAAAAATTAAAAAACTCGACTGTGTTGAATAGAATCTGAAAAGAGAGAAACAAGTTCAGTAGTTTACATAACGTTTACATTACTTTTTGTGTTGCTCCCATTGAAGGTTGATTTTTACCCCGACTATACAATGGCGAGGCTTATTTGTTTGACCGATATGTATGTACGTTCATCTGTTCATATCTAGCTTCTAAACTATTTATCACAATTTGGCAAATTAGGTATCGTTAGAAGCGTCTTGATCGTCCGCTGGTTATAGACTTTAAATCGTCACATTAAATGGAATATGGCGCCCTCTAGAGGACATAAAGCTATGATTTTCAAATATATACATGTTGTTATACTTTCTCGAGAAATTATAACCCCCAAATTGGTTTAAATAAAATAAAGTTCGAAAACTAAAACCCCAACAATAACAGAAACTTACTCTTAAAAGTATTAAAAATATTTTCATCTGAAATTGATATAACAAGTAAAATCGTCATTACAGTCGTTGGACCTCTAAGATTAAAAACAGTTTTCTATCATAACAATTTCAGATGAAAATATTTTCTTGTTGTCTTACTTTTAAGAGCGCAATTCTGTAATTGTTGGAGTTTTAGTTTTCGAACTTTATTTAATGATATGTAGTCCCAAGAGTGTGAAATTCTCAGTCGATTTTCGTATAGCAAATGCCATTATTTTAGTGTTTTGCTAATTAAAAAAAAAAAGAAGAAAAAAAAAGAGAATGATAATTTTATGGACAAATATGTATCAATGTTTAATGAAATTTCAATGTTGTTACTAAGGTTTTTTAACTTCATGTGTTCTAATTATTCTCCTCACAAGCAGTAAGTTACTTTATAAAACAACAAGTGAAAACAAACAATTGACTGAGTTAATTGTTGAAATACCATGTATAGGCAGTGTTGATAAGTCTGTCACATTTCACATACATACATATCTGACATATTTAATTGATATTCTCATATAATGCGCAAGTGTTGATGCGCAATGGTTTGTTTTTTTGACGTCACGTAAATAACAAAAGATATTCACTTTGATATTCCTATATTAATACATACTATAAAATTTGCACCTAATTAACGCTCTCGTGGGTAAACAGTGATGTTTACAAAAAAATGTTTCAAACAAAAGTTTTTTATTTTTTTATAAGCAACATTTTTTACATTTAAACTTTTGTTCTATCTCTAACGGTTTACAAGATGGGTCCTACGGACCCAAGACCCAATTGACCTATGATGCTCATTTACGAACTTGACCTGACTTTTTACGTCCTGAGTACGCTGTAAAAATTTCAGATCGATATATTTTTTCGTTTTTGAGTTATCGTGTCCACAGACGGACGGACGGACGGACGGACAACCGGAAATGGATTAATTAGGTGATTCTATGAACACCTATACCAAAATTTTGTTCGTAGCATCAATATTTTTAAGCGTTACAAACTTGGGACGAAACTTAATATACTATGTATATTTCATATATACATGGTATAAAAATCGGAAACTTCAATACATATTTGTTGTTGTGTATTTTGTTTAGTATTTGGATTTCGCGTTCATGAAATACAAATACTTAATTACCCAACAAACCAAATATTTATTATCTGGGGATTTTTTACTCCACAAAAATCACCAGTAAAATGTTGAATACACTGTTTTATATTTTCGATATTCAACCAATGCGACAATGAACACTTCTTCGATTAACAGAGAAGTTTCTAAAACAAATATTCATACAACATGGAGAACAGCACGTAATGGTAACCAGTTCGTATTCATAACAAGCTGTGGCCGAACTTGAGTGTGAATTTGATTCGTTTTTAAATCTAGCACGTATCGTTGTGTTCGGTTGGGAATTTTAATCTTAATCTTATTCTTGTCAACACACTCACGTGTTGATTAGTCTTATTTCAATCATTTCCAAAACGTAAAAGACAATTTTGATTATTGGTTATTAACAGTTCGGCATAGCATAATAAATCTATATTCGAATATTGACTGTATTCATTCAAATTTTAATCAAATATCAGATTTTTGGGTCAAAATTTATATGCGGAATCGTAAATCCATATTATGTATTATTTCTCGAGTAACGAGTGTGCGTTTTTTTAATTCACATTGCTTGATTATATTTGGTTGAATGTTAAAATAAATTAGTACGAATTCTTACACATCCCTATTATAAATGTGAAAGAAAGGATGTTTGTTTGTTATTTTCTTTAATGCTAGCTAGTTGACTTGATGTTGTTTGAATTGAAAATGTTCGTACACTGATTTCTTTTTTCTGCTCTCTCCAGGAGCATTAGAGCCGTTGTTGTTGCCCCGCGACGGCATATGCGTGCGCAAGATGTTGTGCGCTCGGCAAAAAAGTCTGTGATCATCTTCTATCTTCGTTTTATTCGCAATATTGGAGCTGTTCACAAAATTGTAGAAAATATTTGATGGCGCCATATTTTTGGTACAGGGTCATTCATCAAACATGAGACATCGTCTCAATTTGAAAAATAAATCGAGTGTGAGCAAAATGCTCATATCCCGAGTGCTGACGGGTTAGTAAATACGTAGAGGCATGTGCTACAATGTGCGCAGAGGGTTGTGAATAGTGTATCAGTTGTGCAAAGTGAAACCTTATGTTTCTTAAATTAAATCGAATTTATTGAATCGTTTCCATAAAGAGAGGTAATTAATGGATGTAAATACAAAAAAAAATAGATTACTAAAATATAAATATACTAAATATACTAAATATATCAATTAATATTCAAATAATTATGAATATATTGTAGATTACTCTTTACTACAAAAAAAAAATAGATCAAGACAAAAACATATTTCAACTTACGGCAAATATTTTATCTGCAGCACTTAAATTTCTTGTTCTGTTGTTTTACAGCATTAGAGTAATAAGAGTAAGTGACTAAACCAATTCTTTTAAAATTTCAAAATCTTTTCATAAATGAAAAAATTAGTAACCTACTGCTTATTATGTTAACTTTTTATAGAAAGTATACCATATCCTTTTAACAAATGATTGTTTCGAGTCTGCCATGCAATATCTACTAAGATAACTTTCGCACAAAAATTCTTTGAAACTTTTGAATAACATATCAAAGGATAAATACTTATGTCTGATAAAAAATACAATAACTTCGTACGCGGAACAATATATGTATTTTAGTTACTTCAAATACATTGTTTTCGTGTACGAATTTTCATATTATTTCACAGAAGTTTTCATATGAAAATATGAATAATAACAATAAATGTACGTTCACAGTACTCTGATCTGTTCCAATTAATATATTAGTAATTTAAGTTATATTAATCTAAAATTACACCATGTGAATGCGATTATAGATGGTGTTATTTATCCATAAGTCATTTTAGACATATGGATGTTTCCTATCATATGTCAAGGCTATTTTTTGCTCAAAAAGGATGCATACGATTCATGGTAGGAGCAGGATCCCAAGGTCACTGTAAACCAATTTTTAAAGATCTAAATATTTGACCCTATTCGATCTACAAGTAATGGAATCGATAATTGTCTTTAAAAATAGCCGCACTAGTTCCCTGATAAGCAATATAATCATAATTATGACACTAAATTTCAGGATAATTTAAGAACCAATGCTAGTAGTCTTACAAAAACATTTAAGTCCTTATAATTATATCATTCGTATTTATAACAAAATTCCCCTTGATATTAAAAAGTAATTATTATTATTATTTATTCTTGAATAAAGACCTGAATGTATGAAATCAAAATATAAAGGATTCTTAAGTCAGCTGCTAAAAGTGTAGCCTTTTTTAAAGTCTGTTGAATGAATGCAAAAAGAAAAAATCTTGAGTGCTAAATTCAAGTTACAGGTTTCAATGATTTGTTTAAATTAGGTCCATACTTATGAAAGATGATGACGCAACCCATATCTGCTACACTGACAAGAAAAATTCTGAATACCAACCGATATGAGGTTGTCTCAACATCATCGCGAAATGAGTTGTTTGTATAAAAGTAATATACTGCCTAACAAAATTCAAATAATGTTGTTTTGAAATGCAATATAGTTTTAAACAATCTTTTTATGATTGGTTTTATCACTTATAAATATTATAACAAAATACTTATGTGATTGTCACAACTACATGAGCAGGTAAAAAAAATTAAAGGTTTATACCTGCTAATAGGTTTATTTTAAAAAACAAAAAAAAAAACAATTAGATTTCTTCGAGTCAGATCTGAACCAGTGACATATGGATTACTATTGATTTAATGTCCTAAGTCTACAGGTTAACCAACGGCGCTTGCAATGCTTGTTATATATATACCAAAAAATATGGTATACATTCTAAAAATGATCAATCAGTTTGTTTCAAATATTTTATAAGTTAGTAACAATAATCTTCATGTAGTAGGCTCAATCACATTTGGATTAGACATGATAAACATGCGACCATAATAATCCAATCTTCCATTTAAAGCAAACGAAAAGAAATTTTCTTTTAATTGATCGATTCACTTTTTTACACGAGTAAATATTCCAACTAAGTACAATGTTATTTTCCATCAATAAAATGCATGACTTTAAACTTAAATAAATCTGTTTCATAGGAGTCATGATTTTGTTTATTTAACTTCAGTGGTCGAAATAAATGTTAGTTCAATATGTTTACTATAGATGGCACCACCACCGAAACCCAACCCAGTTATCAAGTCCCACGGGAATGCTGTCGAACGGGGTAAAAAGTCCTATGTCCTTCTCCTGGCTCTAAACTACCTCCCTGCCAATTTTCAGCTAAATCGGTTCAGCCGTTCTTTAGTTATAAGTAGTGTAAATAACACGACTTTGTTTTATATATATAGATTTGCCCAAATAGAACTTTCATGTACATCATTATGACGCCAAATATGGACTTATAGACAGGAATTTTTTGACTTATTATTAAAGGACTCAAGATTTTAAAATATAGAGAATATATGCTTGAATATAACAATATTTATACTGTAAATGTTTACCAACCGCAGGTTGTACTTAAAACAGTTTCTGTACATATCACATACACGCTTGAAATAACCTTTCAAAAATTTGATTGATGAGAAAAGTTAAACCCCTTTTTAAGATATAAACTATTTTTAAGTAAAACTAATATTCAATGATGGTGTATGTGTCTTCATCATTGAGAATTTTCTGTGCTGATGTATGAAACTTTACTCAATACGATATTCTGAACATCTTCTCCCCACATATAACATTATAATTAGTAGCATGTTTAATTTTAAAAAAATTTAAAAGTAACCTGTCATGACATATATTGTGAGGTATTATCTTCCTTGATACAATAGTAATATTAAAGATAAAGAAATTGTCAACAGCAATTAACAAAATTTTAAAAGTGAATTATGCCATGAAAATTGGTATATCGGTATAAAACAATATTCTAAGCAACTATTTCTAAAAGCTTTTTTCTATACCTATAACCATCTGCGACCCTAGGCAAAATATTAAAAATCGTCCATTTTTGTGAATTTTTAATAGGTTGAATTTAAAGTTCTGATTATCTTTAAAAATGTGACCCATCCGAACAAAATCTCTCTCGTGGTAGCAGGCATTAATAAAAGTATTTCTACGAAAATTTTTAAGCTGTAAATCATACAGCTTCTGAAACGAAATGCTTCTTTATTGATGGTCCAGAGGGTACTGGGTATGAAAGACATTCATACATAAAAATTTATACAAGATGCTGACTGGAAAACGATACAAAATAAAATGTATGGCTTCTACCGGTATAGCTTCTATATTGTTGCCTATTGGACGTACTTCTCATAAAACTTTTGGACTAAAAGTATTGAACCAAACTGTTCTAAAGCGGGATAATTAGAAGAAATAGATATTTTTCTTATGGATGAAGCAAAACATTGATGAACCTTTGCGATCCATTGGTAATTCGGATCTCCCTTTCGGCGGAAAGTAAAAGTACTAGAAGGAGATTTTCGCCAATATGTGCCTGTACAGCCGCGTGCGAATAAGAAGTTATTTCACCTTTCTTATAAGTGATGCTCCTTACGGTCCCTTTTTAAGCTAGAAGAAAATATATGCGTTGATATAGAGCAACGACAATTTGCTGATTATTTGATAAAATTAGGCAACGAAGAATAGACCCTAAATACTTTAGAAGAAATTGAATTGCCACAGAATATCATTTCAAGCAACAATATTATTGATGAAGGATTTAGTAACTGCTTAGCCAATGGAAATTATGAGGGGGTGAAAGAGCAATATTCGTACCTATTAACAAATATGTCGAAAACATTAATGCTGATATAGTTGCTAAACTTCCCGGAGAGTTCAAAATCTACTATTGCCATGAGTCAATGAAATAGGGACACGAAGGGGCAGTCGAATTTACAACAGAATTTCTCAATAATGTCAACATATCCGACTCTGCAATGGAGTTAGACTCATAGTAACAAGTCTGTGCAATCACATAATAAAGGCAAAAATAGTTGCTGGTGAACAATCCGGCAGAGAAGTACATACACCAAGGATAACCCTTGACTCATCAAACAATCTAACTTTATCTACTAAATTTTGGATTTTGGTGAATTTTGGTAAGTAGATTTATTAAATTATTGATGACATTAATATCTTGACTTTCAACTTGATACAATGATCCGAATGAATTTTGGTTGCATGTGATGAAACTCCGATTTATCGAGTGATACACTTTCATTATGTTCTTGACACAGTTCGTAAATTTTTTCACATACTTTACATATCTTTTGACCAGGAATTAAATTTATGGTACTTACTTGAGATAAAACTCCATTCAAATGCTGACATGTTTCTAGATTAATAATTCGAAAATGCGTAGCTATTTTTTTATGTTAACGAAAAGGGTCACCAAATTTACGTTTAAGTGAAGAGTGATAATCTAATAAATGAAACTTATGAAAATGAATAATTTTCTCCGCTAACATCATTAAACTGATATTCTGATAACCTATACTTTAAAAGCAAAATATCTTCCTGTCTTAAATCTTTGAAATCATGGAGGCTTTGTGTACCTTATGTGTGTATTGACTTAAAATTATGAACTTTATGCAGCCAGGACAGTCGTACAACAACCCGTTAAAAAATGATAGCCATCACGAGGACTGTCGACGTAAGTAAAAACTTAAAACTTTGAAATAACTGTATTTTTTTTAATTTTTTAACTAAATATACTATAAACAAATAAAATTTCATAATTTGTAAACTAAATTTATAAACGTGTGTATAAAGCAACAATACACAGTGTTTTCAAGCGGTCACCCATCCTAGAACATGTTAGCTTAATGTTGCTTAATAATCGGGTGATAACCGTTGTTTTCAATGTGATATGTATAGAGCGTGACGATGAAACGAGGTCCATAGTTTTTGCCCACCCAAAAAAGTGCTCAACGCGCCTATAGGTGAAAAATTTATTTAATCCAATGTACCATGTTTTCTAGCTGAAGATACATCAAAAATCATTAAAACGATAATACATAGGAAAAGACAAAATAATAAGAAATCTTTTAAATAAATAATCCACTATGACTAGCATTTCTTAGACACGATAATGGTATTTTCTATTTAGTTAAGTTAAGTGAGAGAAAGTAGTTAAAAAATTGAAAAAACTCGTTTATATCTGTTATGTTAAAAATTATCTGTCAACAAACAATCAATGTAAATATGTTTTCACTCAGATAAGACTATAAATAATGTTAACAAAAGTGTTCTCTTATCGGAATTTTTTCGTGTGCATGTATCCAACATCGCCACCATCACATCTTTCAATTATAATGGTGCTATCGTTTATCCATAAAAACATAAATAATGTCGCATTTTTAAACTTCGTTCGGTAAAGTATATTATTAAAAATATTTCTATACAATGGGTTATGATATAAAAGGTGCAAGACGAATTTGGTATACACGTTAGAATGCATTTATTTTAATTGTATCGAGAAAAAAGGAGTATTCTAATTTTTACCCGACTGTCGAAGAGAGGTTATGTTTTTCTGAGTCTGTATATGCATTTTAACTTCCCGCTAAGAAAATAGGGAAATTATTGTTTTCACCCTGTTTTGCCAAAATC
Source organism: Chrysoperla carnea (assembly GCF_905475395.1). Taxonomy (NCBI): domain Eukaryota; kingdom Metazoa; phylum Arthropoda; class Insecta; order Neuroptera; family Chrysopidae; genus Chrysoperla; species Chrysoperla carnea. The sequence continues at coordinate 6,830,829 of NC_058337.1, forward strand.
GAGTTTTCATCAGATCTCGACGTTTTAAGGTGTCAGGAAGCTTCCCTGACTACTTCCGCGAGGGTGTCTGTATGGCTGTATGTATGTATGAGTGTGTGTGTGTGTGTGGATGTATGTAAACCTCTCATAACTTTTGAACGGCTTCGAACCGATAGATTTCGAGAAATCTCAAAAAATCTGCAAAAAAATTTTTTTTAAGTGGTTTTTTTTTTAATAACTTTTAAACGGCTGTATCGATCAATTCTAAAAACTAATCAGCTCTCAACATCAAAAAACCACGTCGATCACCACCAGTCCGGTCAAAATCGGTTGATTCGTTCGTGAGTTATCGTTGACGAAAGAAAACCCAAAAAAGCGTTTTTTCGGAATAACCTCAAAATTTTTTGTTCTATCAATTGAAACTTAAAGATTCTTTATGAAGCTTCAAAAACTGCGTCGAATGTCACCAACCGCGAGAAAATCGGTTCATTCATTCTAAAGTTATCGCGATTTGAAAATTTAAAAAATAGTGTTTTATCAAGCGTCTATGAAATTTTTGAGCTAGAAACACCATTTTCAACCGGTTTTTCCCGGTCAACCGTTTTCAAAAATTTTTTTTTATTTACCGCCCAAATTTTCTTATAACGAAGAAGTTACTACAAAGACAAATACAGAATTTTACCTATAGCCAAGAGAAGAGATAATAAAAACAATCTCTTGCATCGCGGTTGCCGTTTATGATCATGTTGTTGGAAACATCCATTTTGCTTTAAAATTCCATGGTTCGATAATAAAAATCAGCATGTAGGAAACTTACTTTCAATGTATTCGAAAATTGTCTTCGCCATTTTTGCTTAAAAAAATGTATTCATGTTTCATTAAATTCAGCGTAGAGAGTTCATTGAAATAACACTCAAAGGTTTTGAATTCGAAGTTTGACAATGCAATGTTCTACCACGTCTATATTTTAATGCTTTTTTATTAGTATAAGAATGCATACGGTTATTTGAGATAAAACTTGAGGTATTGTTGTTTAAAAGTTGTCGGAAAAATATTATTGTCAATAGATTTGTGAGAGGAAAGCCATTTTTTTTCAATGAATTCTTTTTGTATTTATTAATTTTTCATCAAAATTTACAATAGTTATATTTCAACTTATTTTATTCATTGTTAAATTTTTTCTATGAAAGGAAATCGAGAAAAACTTGGTTTTTCTTTTTGGTTGTTGTTATTCATAAATTCTATTTTTTATATTTATTGAAATTCTTTTAAAAAAGAAACTTTTTGATATTCAATTTCTATACAAAGTATAGTTAAGTAGATTCTTTTAAATTATTCTGTAAAAGTTTATTTCTTTTCTGTTTCTTGTAAAAAGCCCTGTTATTCTTAGGTATATAATTTTGTATAAACGATAATGTATTTTGATTTCAGTTCCAGTTCCATAACATTTACTTTTTTAGTGTCCACCATCACCATGTGTGGTACTATAATAAATCGATCAAGAAAAAATTAAAAATCAAAAGAATAAAATTTTATAGAAAAGGAGCAGCGTCTAGAAAGTATAACGGTTTTCATTTAAGTGGGGAAAGCTTTTCGCTATAGCCCCGGGGCTTACATTTCGTAAAAATATTTTATCCATTTTCTAGAATGTATTTGATGGTATCTACCATCGTAAATGATGGGCATAAGGGTTGCAACTGGCAAAAGCGTTGCAATAAGGACATAATTTTTTATGAACAAATACATCCTACAAAATAAAATAGTAAATGAGTTGGGTCACTATAAGAAAGGTTGATTTCAGATCGGCTGGATTTTGCATATTCCTTTTCTATTGAAAGAATGTAAGAATAAAGTAAAGAGAGCGGTTACGTTAGCTGCGTTTGTTGGTTGGCTTGATACTCAGCCCAAAGTATGATCTTATAATAAGATTCGCTTCTCCTTTGCTACATGTGTCAAAAATGTCATATATAATTGCATTTATCTCATACTGAGTGCGGTAAATTGTCTAAATTTAAACAGCGTGTGCATGAGGCTTTTAATTACTTATATTTAAAGTTTTGTAGATTTCTTAAGATTTCGTCACTCTTAGATGACCATACAGAACTTATTTTCCTATATAATACATACTATATAATTTGTGCCTAAAAACTTAAAAATTGCGAAAAGTAAAGAAATAAAGAAATAGCATTTAGTTTCCGGCGCATACATCAAATTTAATCTTATGATGCGACTAATAATATTAATTTATTTAAGGTGGCTTTTTGAATCAGGATTCTTTGAAGAAATGATGACGGCGTAGTTATAAAGATAATTGTACTTTAATAAATAAACTTGATGTATTATACTCGGTTTACAATATTCACACTTCAGTATTACCGCAGGACACTAAAACACTTTGATATTATTATATACTTTGATTACAATAGGATTACTTTTTGATAAATTTGGATTAACAAATATAATTTTAACGACTTACCTATTATCTTCAAGTGTTCAAAAGGCGAAGTAAGGACTGGTTGGGTTAGAAATCTCTACGTTGTTGAAATGGAATAAATAATTTTGGTTGAGTATGACGTATAGCTTACAGGAAATCGTAATTTTGCTTTTGTTTGTAAACAAACATACATTAATTAGAAATGTAGTTTATTAATAATGTATTTTAATAATAATGTCAATTGAATAAATGGATCATAATTGAATTCCCGTTGAAGATTGGATGCGTTGGTAAGTTCATTGCACTGCCTAGCCCATGTTTAATCCTCACAAAAAACCATACATTGGCGGATGTTTTGGTTTTTGGTATTTTCTTAAATTATTTCATAAAATAATTGCTTTCTCCTGAATACAACGTGAAACGAAAATAATAAATACATACTTTTCGCAACCATTTCAACTACTCAAACTATATTGTATCCAGAAGTAGGTTTCAGAACTACAAACTCAAACAATTATGGGTTCTGAAATCAATTTACAAGACATTATGAATGTCCTTCAAAATGTTCAAACACAAATTGATACTAAAATTAATAAATTAAATGAGAATATAAATGAAAAATTTGACAATATGAATAAAGACTTGAGAACCTTTAAAACACAAGTGGATAAACAAAACAAAAGAATTGATCAACTTGAACGTGAGATTAGACGAAACAATATCATAGTACATGGAATTGACGAATCAGAAAATAACTATTTTCAATTAGAAAACGTAGTTAAGGATATAATAACCAAAAAATTGAAAATATATTGTGTTAACACAGAATTTAGTTTCATTAGAAGAATAGGCGTCAAAAATGATTCTAAATGTAAAAATAAATTAAATGAAAATAAATTAAATAATATAAATGTTGTAAGCCGGTGAACTTAGGCTTTACAACACAAAGAAAACAAGTAAAAACAAACAATTGACTGAGTTAATTGTTGAAATACCATGCAAAGTCAGTGTTGATTTCTTTATCACATTACACATACAAACATGTGACACATACATAACTGATAATCAAGTATAGTACATATTATAAAATTTCCGCCTAATTGGCGCCCTCACGGGTAAACAGTGATGTTTACGAAAAAATGTTTCAAACAAAAGTTGTTTAATTTTTGATAAGAAACATTTTTTACATTTAAACTTTTGTTCTATCTCTAACGGTTTACAAGATGGGTCCTACGGACCCAAGACCAATTGACCTATGATGCTCATTTACGAACTTGACCTCACTTTTTACGTCCTGAGTACGCTGTAAGAATTTCCGCTCGATATCTTTTTTCGTTTTTGAGTTATCGTGTCCACAGACGGACGGACGGACAGGCGGACAACCGGAAATGGATTAATTAGGTGATTTTATGAACACCTATGACAAAATTTTTTTCCTAGCATCATTATTTTTAAGCGTTACAAACTTGGGACTAAACTTAATATACTATGTATATTTCATATATACATGGTATAAAAATCATGGTTTTAAGAACTAAAAAACTTCTAAGGGATACAAATTCTTTCATAACCGAACATTATCCAAAGAAAGTACTCGAGAAACGAAAAGAGTTATGAGAGATAATGATTAAAAAACGGGAAGAAGGCCACGTTGCCATCATCAAATACTAGATTTACGGATAATAATATTTAAAAATCTATAACTTTACATATTTTTTATATAATTTTCACGTTTGTTCCCACCTAGCTTCTAAACTACTAATTATAATTTAACAAATGAGGTTAAAAGCGCCTTGATCGCCCGGTGGTTACAAGCTATGTGACGTCATTTTAAATTTAATATGGTGTCCCCTACAGGGCATAAGATTATGATCGAAAAACTAATTTTGATTTAATGATAGCGTGTTTGGTACAAATGCAAGGACGTAATTTGCACTTTTCAAAAATAATATTATACTTAACTATCGAAATAATATATACTTAACTATCGAAATTCATCGAGCCGTTTAAAAGATACGAGATAATAATGAAAATAACAACTGAAACATACATACATACAAACAAGATACGCTAGAGAAACATAAACACTCCTCGCCAGTCGAGTAAAAATATATATAAAACTAGCTGTGAACTACCCGCTTTGCTGGGCAACATCCCCACTTGCACCCCTCCCTCCACATTTCCTTGCGTGGGATAACAGTTTTGTAATGTACACGTCATGCTCTTTTATTTGATACCCCACTTAGGAATATTTGTAAATATTCGATAATTCCTTCCCACTTTCTCGCTACACCTTTCTACCCTCCGAAGGTTAAAAGTAGATAAAAACAATAGATCTTTGAAGCTGGTTGTATATCGTGTCAATATTTGAGCTTAATCGATGCACAACTTTTTTAGTTTTTGAAGCATATCCCTTTCAACCCCTATTTCAACCCCTTACTCTACTATAATATGGATGTATTATACATAAAAACCTTCCTCTTGAATCACTCTATCTATTAAAAAAAACCGCATCAAAATCCGTTGCGTAGTTTCAAAGACTTATCGTACATAGGGACATAGGGACATAGGGACAGAAAAAGCGACTTTGTTTTATAATATGTAGTGATATTCACATTAACTCCAGGATCACAATATACTATATGAGCGAAAGCTGCTACTAGATTAACGGACAAAAATCTTTGAAAGTCTATAACTTCTCCATTTTTTAATCAATTTAATTTCTATTTTTACGTTTTGTTGTAGTATTCAGTTAAATTTTACCATTTGAGGGGCAGTTACTTTGAAAGTAGATGGTTCTATTTGACACACTTTGTACATCGACAGCTTTTAATAGGATATAGATATAAATGAATGAATAAGAAATACCATAAAAGTGAGGATCATATAAGCAAATGTATTCCAACAATATCATTCTTTTATCATAGATTCAAAGAGAAAGAGTGAGAGAGAGATAATATATTTAGATACACTTGGATTAATTTTATAATTTATATTTTATACAATAATAATAATGAAAATGAAATGTCTCTTTTAATTAGAGAGGATAATGAATTATTGTTACACAGCTTATAATGATTAAATGATAATGAAAAAGATATTTTATTTACTGGGTGGGTGTCTTATTCGATAAAACTATTTTTCATTTAAGGTCTTGTACTTTTACATATTAGCATTACTTAAGGTAGTACCAGCATGGTATTTGCAGTTTCTATGTTAAAGCAATGGTACAATTTTTTTTTCGACAGAATTTAACGAAAAATTAAATTTAAGAATTTAATAATGCTTACTATTAATTCCCAAAGTTTCAGAAATTTTGACCGTTTAAAATGGGAAATAATTATGACAACGTCCCAATTTCGATCAATTTACGTCAAAATTAATATCTTGAAAGTGAAAATTAATTTCTAAATTTTTTTTTTAGAATTGTATTGTATAAACATTTTTTTCTACTTTTTCTTCAATATATAATAATATCATAAAAAATAGTTGGAGAGACCGGACATTTTACATGCTTTAAATGGGACATGACCCTCAAAATCGCGAACTTTGTCTTTAAATATCTCGCGATCTAAACGGTCAAAAATTATGAAATTTTAGGAATTCATAAATAAAGCTATTATAAACCCGAGAAAAAAAATTCGGCCAAATCTGTCGAAAAGTGATTTCATGCTGGTACTACCTTAAATTCTTCGATGAATCATTTAACGATCATTATTTAATATCGAAAGTAATTGATGATTAAAATATGTTTATTTTAATCATATACATATTGAAGAACAATAATTGGCAGAGCTTGTTGGAAACTTTGCAAGTTTGCATGTATCATAAAGATCTTACTTTTATCCAGTATATAACCTTGACGCCTGAAAGTACGCGGAAGTTTGCGTCCAATCCGGTAGTTGTGATTTTTTGCATACTTGTTTATGATGTTGGTCCAATGAATAATTCAAGTTTGTGACCTCGAGAACCGAACACAACTTTGTCAAAAAAACCGTGAAAATTTCGGATTTTTTCAGATTTTGACGATCTTAACCCTAGATGATTAGTTTTTCATATTAACTTTTCAAGATGTTTTGAAAGTAGGCTAAATTTGCTACAATATGAGACTAAAATTTTCTCTGTAAACCCAATAGTATTCGAGAAAATAAATGAGTTTCAGAGTCTTATAAAGCTAATAATTTTTTCGAATTTCACAATTTCTTGCAATATTTTGTCTTTTTAAATAAATTTTGAATGGAAATTTCGATTTTTCTTTCCGATTTACGAGAGTTCACCAAAACAGGATCAAAATCCCTTCAGAACGATAGAATATTGCAAGAAATGGCGAAGTTCGAAAAAATGATATATTTTGAAAGGCATTAAATTGTAAAATAGTCATAACTGATTGAGTATATCAGAAAAGGTGGCCATGATTTGTTTGACATTTACTGTTTTAAAGTTTTACAGAAATCCTTATTTTATGGTTCAAAAAGATGATCATTTTGCTCCATCTGTGATTATTATTTTGAACCATAGATTAAAGATTTCTGTAAAAATTTGAAATAGTAAATGTCAGATTAAATTTATTTTTTTAAATTTTTTTTTTAATACCTATATCTTTATAATTTATAGTTCATGTGTTATTCTGATGTATGAGCTCTATTGCTGTACAATTTCATTAAAGATCATTGGCTAGTTTTTGCGTGAAAGCGTAACAAACAAACAAACATCCTTACTTTCACATTTGTAATATATAGAGATAGGGATTTTGCATGCTTGAAAATTTAACTCTTAGGGTAGAAAAAAGCGGATGAAAGTTATTGAATACACTAATATAGGTGTTCCTTGGACATTCCTCGACAAATATCGTTGACTGGATTTAATTTTCAAAAAAATGAGGACTCCGCACCTTAAAAAACTGAAACCAACGAAATTGCGGGGATAAGTGATGGCAAATGAAGTAAAATTCTATAACGCAATAGTATTTTAAAAAATACTTTCAAACAATTTTCTAAAACAAGCACAGCTAAATATTTGTATTTCAAACAGAATGGGATTGAATTTAAAAATATAAATTCATTGAAACTAAATCACTGAAGTTAAATAAATAAAGTCATTACTTTAAGTTTAAAGTCATACATTTTATTGATGGAAAATAAAATTGTACTTCGTTGGAATATATAATCGTCTAAATATAGCGAATCCATGAATTAAAATAATTTTTCTTTGCGTTTGCTTTAAATAGAGGATTTGGTTATTATGATCACAATATGTCTAGTCTATATGTGATTGTGTTAACATGAAGATTGTTGCTACTAACGTACAGAAAGTTTGAAATAAATTTTCTGGCCATTTTTATAATATATACCATATTTTTTGGTATACATACAAGCAATGATAGTGCAGTTGGTTAAGCAGTAGACTTAGGACACTAACATCAATTATAATCCATATGTCGCTGATTCAAATCCGACTCGAAGAAATATAATTTCTTTTTAAATATTACCAGGTACATTTTTTTTTAAATAAAAGGGTTATTTACCTGTTCATGTAGTTGTGACAATCACATAAGTATTTTGCAATAATATTTATAAGTGGTAGAACCAATCAAAAAAAGATTGTTTAAAACCAATCAAAAAATGTTGCATTTCGAAACAACAATGTTTGAAATTTGTTAGACAGTATATTACTTTCATACAAATAACTCATGCGCTTGTTTCAACTTCACCATTCAACCCTTTACGGTAGTTGTATCACCATCGTAGCACCATTCGCCATTTTTTATCTCCAGCCAGCGAGGCAGCTGTGTTAACTCCTAGTCTGTCGTAAGTGTTTAGACGAACTCGTACGATCCAACAATAACTTATCGCTCCGTACATATCCAACGTGTCTGCTATTAATCCACCAAATACCTTTAACTAAAGATATCTAAAAACAATGAGTGTCTACCTAAGTGTCCTCGTATTTTATTATTCTAGATATAAGACCTACTTTTATAAATTAGAGAAATTCCATACCAAAAGTATTAAAGTATTATCAAATATTGTTTTTATTACTATGCTATTATTAATACATATACCTACTTTTCATTAAAATAAACCTATAGTCTTTATTTAATTGGAGGGTAACTCATATTAAATACGTTTCTATATCCATAAGTATGTTCTTATATTATAAATTATTTATACGGCCAAGCGAATGGATGGCAATTTCAGAGGTGTTAATCGGTACCAATATGTCCTCCACCGTTAAACTATTCCACGTTCTCAAAGCAGAGCGTTTTGGTCCCTAGATAATCTCAAAGATGTAACATCTCCCTCAAGATTTAAATGATTTCAGAACGACTAGAACAGGTTTTAATGGACAGTTTTGTTGTAGGATACCATGTTAAGGTTAGCGTAGTAAAAATGGAAAAAAATCTCGCTACGTTCTCAGAAAAGAAGATGCCTGAAAGAAAAACTTCTAAGGTTTCAATGTTTCAATTACATACATTCTAAAACGGTGTTACTTTGAGTGAACTGTAACGATTTCTTGAAAAATACTTATCGGAAATGTTTCTAGGAACAAAAGTACCATGTTCTCACCTCGATATTTGTTTAAATTCTCATAAAAGAAAGCAAATAGTATTAAGGAACAACAGTGTTATAAACTCAAACAATTTCGAATGTGATATTTATACGCCAATAAAAGTATACGCTTTTTTTGGTCAAGTTCGCACTAAATTGCCGATTTCAAAAAATGATTTAGTATCACTTTCTCAGTAGAAAACCACAAAATATTGACATATTCCAATGGAGCTTCCGGCCCTATTTTGAAAAATAGTTTTTAGTCTATATCTGTAATTTTAACGTTGTTTAGTTTTATATTGAAAGAATGTAATTTTAATTTCCCACCCAAGCATTTGTAAGATATCAGATGTAAGATTTCATCTTTTCCTTCAGTTGCCGGTTCTCGTACCATAAGTATGAGAACTATTCCCATAAACCATCAATACAAACAATAATAAAATCCAGCATTTTAAATTTTTATTGTTTTTTCCCTATTGGATTGTTTAGCCGTAAACAAGAAATGCACATACTTGTTTGTACATTTTCAATTGTAATTATGTGTAATTTACAATAAAATATAAAGTTATTATTTAATTGTGGATAAGAAATATGTATAAAACGTTTGTAATTTTACATCTGCAAAACATATGTTAAATGAATGTTTGTTTGAATTAATAGTATTATCCATACTAATATTATAAATGCGAAAGTAACTCTGTCTGTCTGTCTGTCTGTCTGTTACTCTTTCACGCCTAAACGGCTGAACGGATTTTGATGAAATTTGGTATGGTGATAGATGATAACCTAGAAATGGTCATAGGCTATAAATAATCACGCCATCGTGGGGGTAGGCAGTAGGCAGATAACTAAATTGAGTTAGTGATTTTTAGTCGTTTTTGTTAGGACTTTTGCTCTTTCACGTCCAAACGGCTGAACAGATTTTGATGAAATTTAGTAAGGTAATAGATGGTTACCTAAAAACGGATATAAGATCAAAATGATCACGTCATCGTACTTAGGGGGTAGGAAGTAGGCAGAAAACTGAATTGAGTTAGTGATTTTTTTATGGTTTTTGCTGGGAGTTTTGCTCTATCATGCCTAAACGGCTGAATGGATTTTGATGAAATTTAGTTAGGTGATAGATAGTAACCTAGAAAAGGATATGGAATATGGGGGGAGGGGTGAAAGTGGGAATGTTGCCCAGCAAAGCGGGTAGTTCACAGCTAGTTCTACATATATGTATAATGTTACTTATTATATGTATATATTTATGAGAAATTACATTATTTATATGTATTATATATGATTATGCGATACTTCTGGTTTAATAAATTACACAGTTTTATAATATAATCACATACTTTGTGTTTCCACAGTAAAATTCATATTACTTTTATCAAAATTTAAACTTTCATTAATGTAAATCAAAATTGAATAAAAATGCTCGTATTATGTCGTGCACAAGTATTAAATATTATCAATAAATTAACTATAGATCCCACGGCAGTTATTAATATAATTAAGTTTTAATTTTTCAATTTATTTGCAAGAATCAAGCATAAAAAGTTACACTATTTGTATTATTCAAGGTGTCTCAAAAATACCGAAACGCAGAAAAAATAATGAAAAGACTATGGCGTTCTAAGACAAAAAGTCTTTTTTATCTGATTCTACTAAACGAGTTTTGGTTTAATTTTGGTTTTTGAGGCGCTGCAAAAAAAATTTCATTTCAAAATTTTGAGAAATAGTAACCTTTGGCACTTGTAACCTTTTCTATTAGGCTCTTATAGTTATTTGATAAGGCAGTCATCTGGTAGTCAAAATCTAGCCCGTTTCGAAAAAAAAGGAATGGCTAAAATACTTCTCAAAGGGGTATTATGTACGCTAATCAAGGATTTTATCATTCCATATGTTTCCAGAGGGAAAAAAATGTGGCCATTTTTAACGTTTTTTTCGAGTTTATTTTTTTATCCGACCAGGCATCTGACCGGGCAAAACCGGGTACGTGAGCCTGAACAGGCACATACAGCATATGAACGTGATATTCTTTTAATATTTTATAAAAATAATGTATAAAAGAACAAATAATCAACCCTATCAGGTGCCCCAAATCATTTCTACCATTGCAATGGTGTTTAAATTATAATGAATTTTTCCATACAATCCCAGTTTTTGGAATAGCCCTGATCCTATTGAGTCCCGATTATTGAGATTACTGTATATAAAATTTTAAGAATTTTTTGCCTCACATTTTTGCCGCTCCGGTCGTTACCCGGCTAGCCCACCTTCGATGGAAGCCTGTACGATTAGTCTGGTAAGGTTGGTATTTATGATATGCTCGATTTTGGTACAAATCCTTTCTGTAGACAAGCGGCCTTATGATTGGGAATAATAAAGTTAATGTACTGTGTTAGGCGTTGTATATATGTGTATTACGTACTTTTGTGAATAGTTGTACTACATGTAGCCATTTCGATTACAAAAAGCTATCTAGAGATAGCTAGTAAAACGTTATAGTTAATAATCTAATAAACATTTCCACTATCTTCATATTTTATTAAAATTTCTAGTAGTACATTATACTTGTTCAAAAACTAGGTACGAAAGATTATACTCGTGTGTTGAAAAGCAGGTTTTAAACTACCGTTATTCTATACAAAATGTCTCAACTTATTAGTTGTTACAGTTGTTAAAAAAAACTTTTTTTGTTCTGTTTCTGTGGTAACAAATACCTGAGGCATTGAAACATTTCTGTTTACATTGACTTAAAATGGTCATTTGAACACTGTGTGAATTTCAGCTTTTATACTTTAACGTGAGAGAGCTCGGGTACTGCGCCCTTGATTACCTGCTACCTACCGAAGGAACCGTTAGTCAAGGTTTGTAGCCTCCAAAGATTGGTCCCTACATCAGTGAGAATACGCAAAAAAAATTTCAGCTTTTATACTTTAACGTATGTCTGGCAGGCGCTGGCTCTTACTCTAATACACGTGACACATACATAACTGATAATCAAGTATAGTACATATTATAAAATTTCCGCCTAATTGGCGCCCTCACGGGTAAACAGTTCTATCTCTAACGGTTTACAAGATGGGTCCTACGGACCCAAGACCCAATTGACCTATGGTGCTCATTTACGAACTTGACCTCACTTTTTGCGTCCTGAGTACGCTGTAAAAATTTTAGCTCGATATCTTTTTTCGTTTTTGAGTTATCGTGTCCACAGACGGACGGACGGACGGACAACCGGAAATGGACTAATTAGGTGATTTAATGAACACCTATGACAAATTTTTTTTCCTAGCATCATTATTTTTAAGGGTTACAAACTTGGGACTAAACTTAATATACTATGTATATTTCATATATACATGGTATAAAAATAGAAAGGATGTTTCCAAGGCAGGACATGATTGTGACGTACAGGTCTTGAGTTAAAAAGTTTAGTAACATAGTATTTTAGTACTAAACATTCTTTCTCATACATGTAGTGCATCATTATTTTTACCACAGATTTTAAACCTTATATTAGCGAAGTTCTTCATATCTGCTTTTAAGTGAAGTAGCCATTTTAATCAACGATAGTTTAAAAATGCGATAAATTCTTTAAACGATTTTTATTAAATGAAAAACAATGCAGGTATCAAAATTATCATTCCCCAAATTTGACATGTCTGACTACGTATTTAAACAAAGAAAATGAAGTTTCGCGGATTGTGTCACATTGTACAATCAATATATAAATATAAATAACTGGAGCTATAATTATAACACCAGGTATAGATATTATGATACTAAAATTTGCAAGTTCTGTAGTAGGTTGAGTATGCGGGTGGCTTTGACTATGAAGTAGGTAAGTTAACAATAGTTAAAATATTAATATTATATCTGATTATATTACATTTTATTTACAATGTGTTTATAATATAATGTTTAATATTATCAATTGTATAATATCAGTTCGTTATTTGTTACACGGCAAAACAAAGTTGCATTTTGGTCGTTTATAACGTTTCATTTAAGTTTGAACATGGATGAAGCGTCAGTTGACAATTTCACAATATTACCAGGTCAAATAAAGTAAAAAAATATAAGTGAACGTACAAAAATCCCCACCCGGCTGAAATTTGGTAGGATTGTTCAAACTACCATCATAAATAAAATCTAAAAAATCCACATCGATCCGAGACGTGAAAAAAATTACACGGTGTCAATGGTCACAAAAACGGATTTGCGTGATTTTCAGCAAAACGGTAAGTTTTATCATAAAATTAGCGAAAATTGTAGATCAGATAATTTCATATAAAAATATCTCCATACTTTTTTGCCTAAGAGCCACCGTTTCTGAGATATAACTATTCAAAAAATTTAAGACTTTTATGGTTTTCTCATGGATGGCGTTGTCAGAGCTAGACCAAAATGAAACAGGACCACACGGGAAGCACCAGCTTTCAAATAGATAATGAATCATTGAAATCGGTTGACGTGATATTGAGTAATTCGTCCTCCTGTCGTGCATAATGAATGCAAATTTAAGTCTTTTATGGTTTTTCATGGATGTCGTTGTCAGATCTAGACCAAAATGAAATGTGACCACACGGGAAGCACCAGCTTTCAAATAGATAAAGAAAATCATAAAATCATCAAAATCGGTTCACCGAGTCAAAAGTTCTAAGGTAACAAACATAAAAAAAAAACAAAAAAAAACAGTCGAATTGAGAACCTCCTTTTTTTGGTTTGAAGTCGGTTAATAAATGAATAAATTTTTTAAATTATGAAGTGTTTTAAATAATAAATTTCTTTGTGGAACAATCAATATATATTGATTAAAAAAAAATATATGTATATAATTTATGTTAACAAATAAAATGTTGACCACTCAAAGTTTCTTGAAAACAACAACATATTTTATTTTTATTTATTATTTATCTATCGCCTTTTAAACAATATTTTTATTAAATAAACAGATCCAATACTTAAAATTTGATTGAGGCAAACCGATGCGGCTTGCGGCATATGAATAGATGAAATGTGGTATAAAAGGACTTGTCTATATGTAATTGTATAGTATAGTTATACAAAATCTTTATTTGTTGTAAGAAATAATCTTTTCAAAAGGGTTTTGGTAACAACTTATATTTAACAATCACACTTGAGGGATAATTTCATTCGAATGAATGTGCTATTTGTTGTGTGCGTAGTCATGGTAGGGACAATAAAATCGATGCCAGCGCTTCCAGTGAAAAATTTTCGCGTTAAAGGAGGCTGTTATGACTAATTTGCAGTTCTTTACATGTTAATGTTATAGAAATGTCAAATTAAAATTATTGAAAAACACGAATTATTTTAACTTAATGCATTAAAAATTGTGAAAATAAGAAATCAAATTGCACAAATATTATTTTTCAAATGTAAATTATCATAATTATTTATTTAAATTTGTGAGACAATAATATTAAATTTTCAATGTAAGTCTTAAATGCAATCCATACAATTATATATGCATCCATACAATTCTATAATTAAAGTAGTGTATCGTTACCATGGAAACGAAACTCACGCACGGAGCGAATAACAAAATTAACTAATCATAATTAATAAGTAAAAAAATTATCAGATGAAAGTGTTATTCTTCTTATCACTTTTAATTGCAAGTTGTTTGTATACCATGTATATATGAAATATACATAGTATATTAAGTTTAATCCCAAGTTTGTAACGCTTAAAAATATTGATGCTACGAAAAAAATTTTGGTATAGGTAAATCGATCGGAAATCGATCGAAATATCGTTTTTCAAAATTACCTTATAAACTCTGTATATAAGCTAATTTTGACCCAAAAAATACAATAATCGGTTTCATTTAACGATTGGGCGAATAATTCTAGAGATAATACCGGAAATCGATCCGAAATATCGTTTTTTTCGAAAATTACTCGGCCAATCGCCAAATAAACTCGATTTTTGAATTTCTTGGGTCAAAATTACCTTATAAACTGAGTTTCCTCAAATTTGGAAAAAAATAATTTTTTACGATTTTTTCGAATTTCTCTAAGGGGTACCCCTTGAAAAAATTTCAAAAAATCGATACAAATTTATCGTCTCCAATTTCGATAAAACTCTGTATATAAGGTAATTTTGACCCAAAAAATACAAAAATCGGTTTCATTTAACGATTGGGCGAATAATTCTAGAGATAATACCGGAAATCGATCCGAAATATCGTTTTTTTTCGAAAATTACTCGGCCAATCGCCAAATAAACTCGATTTTTGAATTTCTTGGGTCAAAATTATCTTATAAACTGAGATTCCTCAAATTTCGAAAAAAATAATTTTTTACGATTTTTTCGAATTTTTCTAAGGGGTCATAAGGTCATTTGGGTCTTTGCTCCGTAGGACCTATCTTGTAAACCGGTAAACCGTTAGAGATAGAACAAAAATTGAAATGTAAAAAATGTTCCTTATAAAATATTAAACAACATTTTTTCGTAAACATCACTGTTTACCCGTGAGAGCACAAAATTGTATAGTATGTATGTTATGGTTATATCAGTTATAGTATCAGACAGAGTAATCAACACTGTCCATACATGGTATTTCGACAATTAACTCAGTCAATTGTTTGTTTTCTCTTGTTTTTTTCGATTATATTAGCCCTCTTATTTTTTTTGGGTTAATCTTTATTTTAAAAATATATTGTCCCCTAACTGAAATTACGTACTTTCTGGCAGCATTTGACTCCAGAAAGAATCACTTGCTAAAGTGGCTTGCTAAAGATAATGAAGTTGAAGTGTGCTCTGCTTTTTGTGATTTGGTGTAGCAAAACATTTATTTACACGAACTGTCAAAATATATTTTAATAAATATAAATAATAATAACAGACAATGAATGTAATTCATACAGTAAACTAATAATGATACATATTTTGTTATATTTGATTTGTAAGGTTTATTTCTTTAATGAAGTTGAACATTTTTGTGGTGTTTTCGGGTGTGTGACTTCCTTTTCTCTGCGTGTGACCTGCTATATTGCTGGCTGTTCTTTGGTTTATGTAGTTATTGGAAGTTGTCAATATGTTCTTCGGTGATGGGTTCATTAAAATTAATCAAGAGTTCCGTATTTCCTAGAGGGCTTTCGAGACCAGTTCGTTCCAGTTAATTCTGTCATGAACAGTACGGATGAGGTGGTTGAATTTAATGTTGGTACATTTTATAATGTTATCCAGCCATGATATTCTTTTTCTTCCCCTCGTTTTTTTTCTGCTGGAGTTTACTCATCAAAATCAGCTGTTGTACACTATATTTTTCTGAACGCATTATATGACCAAGATATGAGCATTGCCTTTTCTTTATTTGGCTCACTAATTGTCGTTTTTCATATATTATTTGGAAAATTGCTACAAATTAGTATTCAGGATTCTAGGTTGCTGAATCCAAAATTTAATATTATTATTCAATGGAAGACCCAAAAAACATCTCGTTACCAATTTCCAGAAATTTTAAATGTTTTTAAGACAATGGTTATATTGTGAAAATCGAAGTTCCGAGCCCATGTTTCTAGGTTCTCGATAAAACTTAAACTGAATGGAGTAAAATCCTGGAGATCCTGCGAAATTTACTCGAAGAAAATACATTCAAATTATGTAGACCATTCAGTTTTAAAAAAACAGTAATATCTTTACAATATAGAAATTAAGATAATTCGGCGTTCGGATTCTTTTTTTTAATTCATGCTTTAGATTAAAAATAAATATTACAAGTGAAAACAAACAATTGACTGAGTTAATTGTTGAAATACCATGTATAGACAGTGTTGATGAAGCAATCGTTTGTTTTTTGACGTCACGTTAATAAAAAAAGATATCCACTTTTAAATAGCTACACACACACTGATATTCCCATATTAATGCATACTATAAAATTTGCACTTAATAAGCGCCCTCGTGGGTAAACAGTGATGTTTACAAAAAAATGTTTCCAACAAAAGTTGTTTAATTTTTGATAAGGACCATTTTTTACATTTAAACTTTTGTTCTATCTCTAACGGTTTACAAGATGGGTCTTACGGACCCAAGACCCAATTGATCCATATTGCTCATTTACAAACTCGACCTCAGTTTTTAGGTCCTGAGTACGCTATAAAAATTTCATCTTGATATCTCTTTTCGTTTTTGATTTATCGTGTCCACAGACGGACGGACGGACGAACGGACAGACGGACAGGCGGACGGACGGAAAGACGGACGGACAACCGTAAATGGACTAATTAGGTGATTTTAAGAACACCTATACCAAAATTTTTTTCGTAGCATGAATATTTTTATGCGTTACAAACTTTGGGCTAAACTTAATATACTATGTATATTTCATATATACATGATATAAAAATCAGTTTTTATATTACTGACATAATCAGTAAGTAGCCAACTCCTATTAAAACATCCTATAATTTTATATTACAGGTATAGTGTTATCCAGATTTTATACTCTCATACCTTCACTATTTTATAATACATGTAAAAACAAAAACCCCTACTTTAGGTCATTAATTACCAGCTTAATATCCCAATCCGTAATTACATTGTACACGTTTGTGAAAACAGTTGTCTTTATCAACGATGGTAACCATCACCTACAAGCAATATACCTATAACAAGTGAAAACAAACAATTGACTGAGTTAATTGTTGAAATACCATACATAGTCAGTGCTGATTTCTTTATCACATTACGCATACAAACATGTGACACATACATAACTGATAATCAAGTATAGTTCATATTTTAAAATTTCCGCCTAATTGGCGCCCTCACGGGTAAACAGTGATGTTTACGAAAAAATGTTTCAAACAAAAGTTGTTTAATTTTAATAATAAGGAACATTTTTTACATTTAAACTTTTGTTCTATCTCTAACGGTTTACAAGATCAGTCCTACGGATCCAAGACCCAATTGACCTATGATGCTCATTTACGAACTTGACCTCACTTTTTACGTACTAAGTACGCTGTAAAAATTTCAGCTCGATATCTTTTTTCGTTTTTGAGTTATCGTGTCCACAGGCGGACGGACGGACGGACAACCTGAAATGGACTAATTAGGTGATTTTATGAACACCTATGACAAAATTTTTTTCCTAGCATCATTATTTTTAAGCGTTGGTTTTCAAACTTGGGACTAAACTTAATATACTATGTATATTTCATATATGCATGGTATAATATTAGAGGTACCTAGGTACTACCTACACATGGATGAAACACACTTGCTTTCATTGTTATAGTCATGCTTAAAACAAAAGTACATTTATATGTTTTGGTTCAATATACTTACACACACTACAGTTTTATATTAAAAACCTTGAGATTGGATAAAAATACTTTCGTTTGTATGTAATAATATTCTTTACATTTTGTAACAAAGAGTATTATGTTTAAAGGTCGTTTTGTTGCCTTTGGCGTTTGACACTCAGCAGATACTACACCTGTTTTAAAATTATTAAGAGGAAATGCATTGTTCTTAATTGTTCATAAAAGTTAAAGATATGTTGGAAACTTTGATTTTTGGAACAGCTACAACATTTTCTGTTTAAAATCTAGTGATTACGAATTCATCCTCTAAATATCTGATTCAGGCGCGGATCCAACCCCTGAAAAAAGTGATGGGCATGACACAGCTACCCGAAAGTGAAAATGTCCATTTCCGGTTGTCCGTCCGTCCGTCCGTCTGTGGACACGATAACTCAAAAACGAAAAAAGATATCGAGCTGAAATTTTTACAGCGTACTCAGGACGTAAAAAATGAGGTCAAGTTCGTAAATGAGCATCATAGGTCAATTGGGTCTTGGGTCCGTAGGACTCATCTTGTAAACCGTAAGAGATAGAACAAAAGTTTAAATGTATAAAATGTTCCTTATCAAAAATTAAACA
Source organism: Chrysoperla carnea (assembly GCF_905475395.1). NCBI lineage: Eukaryota > Metazoa > Arthropoda > Insecta > Neuroptera > Chrysopidae > Chrysoperla > Chrysoperla carnea. The sequence goes on from NC_058337.1 coordinate 6,849,704, forward strand.
ACTTTTGTTTGAAACATTTTTTCGTAAACATCACTGTTAACCCGTGAGGGCGCCAATTAGGCGGAAATTTTATAATATGTACTATACTTGATTATCAGTTATGTATGTGTCACATGTTTGTATGTGTTATGTGATAAAGAAATTAACACTGACTATGCATGGTATTTCAACAATTAACTCTGTCAATTGTTTGTTTTCGCTTGTTTTACATTTATGTTCAGTTTTATCCAAGCTTCAATCACAAAAGTGAACACATATTATAGGTAGACAGTTCATTGTATATTATTATAGCATTTTACATGTTAGTTGTATAATTAAAATAATTTTATGAACCTATTTCTAGGTAACAACTGAATTTATTTTGTTTTTTATAAAACTAATAATATAAATTATTCAGGTTCAGAGCTTTTTCCAACAAAACCTAAACATTTTTAAGGTGATAGGAAAAAAGTAAGGGCTAAAAATTAATGATATTTTTTATTCATTGTAATTTTATAAACAAAATTTTTAGGTAAAAAAGGTCATACATACATAATAAAAGCTTTTGTAACGGAAAATTTGAAATTAAACTTGAACGTAATTAGATTCACCCTCGCCCCACGAAGTGTTTGCAAATAATTTTTCAGCATTTTATTATTATCTGTATAAATATTTTATTAAAATTAAATAATATGCGGCCAGATTATATGATTTGATGTGTGTGTAACAAATAAACTTGAAATGCTGTGAAAAATAGTGTGTTAAAAAAAAAAACTAATTGACTATCTTTGTGCGCCGAGTGTTTAAGTGTAATATTGTTGCATATTGCATGCAATACATGGGCCACTTTCCAGCAAACAAACTCAAAATTAATTAGTGTGCAAAAATTCAAAGTTCCAACAAAATGATCTCACAACCGTCAAACTCCAAAACTCACTCTGATATTACCAGTCTTTTCCCAACACCTATCGCCAAAATACAAAATGCAACATTTGCTGATAAATTAAAATTAAAAACGCAAGCACCAAAAAAAGACCAAACCATCATTCTATCTCCAGTCCAAAAAATTCCTTTAAAAGAATACGTTGTCGCTCTTGGAAATGTGCTTGAACCAACAAAAATCTTATTCGCCTCCACCTAGATTCAAAAAAAACCGCTGAAGATCTTACCCAGAAATATAAAACAATAAAAGTTCATACATATGATATACCTATAAGAAACTACCTCACTCCAACACACCGACTCGTTATCTGGGCTTTCCCAACTCTGCCTGATAATGTTCTAATCGAAGGACTTCAAAACCTTGGAATTAAACCAGAATCTGGAATACAGCATCTTTCTGCCGGCATTTATCAGGAAAACTTCAACCATATTCTGAGTTTTCGACGGCAGTTGTTTGTCCACCAACAACATCCAGCGATCCCGGACTCAATTGAAATGATACACGAAAATGAAAAATAACGTGTTATTATTTTTTTATTGTTTACATTTATTTCAATAAAACGCAATACTGTTCAATACACTAAAAAGTTATTGATATATCGACATTTTTCTCGTGTATGCTGTTCGCATTAATTTGCCAAGCAGGCAGAACTAGGCGAAAGCCTGTGAATTCTTTACCCGAAAAATTCAAAATTACGGAATTACAAATCGCAATTGATGTTTACAATAACACAAATGGTAGAAATATATAAAGATAGAAATAAAGAACATATAAAAAACTATTTTTTTACACAGTCAAATAAATACCAGCAAGTTTATCATGTGAAAGAAAATACCGCATAGAGATTTTTAACCTGCAAATTTATAAAACATTGAATCTCTAAAGGTTTTTTCATTCAAATATTGAATATTTCTATTTTACATGATGTTATGTATAGTTTCTACGTCACTTATGGTTAGTGACGGTATTCTAATCTTTGGAAAAAGTAATAATGTAAGCTGCTGTAATTGAATCAGAAAAAACAAAATTACGGTTTTTTTTTTTGAAAGCAAAATTTAAACATAAATTTTTTTTTGCAGATTTTACAGCGTTTAAACGTTTTTTTTCTAAAATAAAAAAGATACACATAATTTTATAAACTTTTTGGAAAATGAATTCGTTTCAAGACATGTAAAATGAATAAGAAAGCTTTTGTGGAATCATTTGTTGTAACATTTTTCATCTAAGTGAAATACCATGTATATGTACACCAAAGATCACAACTCAATAATATATACAGGGTAGTACAAGTTATAACAGGGGGGCTCTAATAGAATGGTAGGTAACGTTGAAATAATGACTATTTTCATTTCGTAGCCGAGAAAATAATATTTTTTAGAAACAGGAGCTTGATATTTAGCAAGCATTTCATTCATATTCATTTATGTAAATACTAGCTGACCCGGCGAACTTTGTTCCGCCTTAATGACAATAAATAAGCAGTTTTTTTTTTTTTTTAATTGGAAAATATACAAAAAAAAATAAAAAAATACATTAATCATTCATAATTATTTCTGTATTTTAGTACATAGGTTGCTCTTCATTTAAGTACCTTGTGATACACGACATTTTTTGTTTTATTATCAGGTGCAAAAACAAACAACGCCACGTCTTCCGACCCGTGAACATGCCACGTATAATTGACCATGGGAAAAACATGAATTTTCTAGATTTAAACCACAAACTTTTAAAGATTGGCCATTGTTTAAGGATAAGGATTGGCCGATAAGTTCATCATAGATGGCACCACCGCCGAAATAAATGTTAGTTCGATAAGTTTACCATAGATGGCGCCACCGTCGAAATAAATGTTAGTTCAATATGTTTACTATAGATGGCACCACCACCGAAACCCAACCCAGTTATCAAGTCCCACGGGAATGCTGTCGAACGGGATAAAAAGTATCCTATGTCCTTCTCCTGGCTCTAAACTACCTCCCTTCCAATTTTCAGCTAAATCGGTTCAGCCGTTCTTTAGTTATAAGTAGTTTAACTAACACGACTTTGTTTTATATATATAGATTGCGAAAACACCTGCTTAGAAAATTTGAACAAGACAGTGTGTGTTAAATCATGATAGAAAGGTTATTGTGATAAATTACGAAAACAAACAGTAGAAATATGGTGCCATCGACCCGTTTCGAGAAAAAGTTCTTTGGCGCCACTAAGATTATTGCAAATACAATATCCTTAAGAAATCCCTCATTGTTCGAGCATTGTGTAACAAATTTCCAATTTTTCTAACAAGTCGTTTTGTAATATCTTCTATTCACAATAATATCTTTCTTTTGGAACGAAGTTCCTTAACGGGGCTTACCAAGTTGAGCTTACTGGTAGAAATCGTTACGTAACCGTGTGAAGTATGCTGTGTGTGTGTATGCCATATCCATGGAAACCACTATATGTTCAACTACTTAACACTAATTAAATTCATTACTATTCTGTTTGCTGTCAAACGAACAATAATTTATAAACGTTACTCCTTTAATAATTATAACTAGCTCGACCCGCGAGGAATTCTGTTCCCGTAGTTATCGTAACCCGTGGCTACCCTGTACCCGCGGCTTAAAACAACAGACAACAAATTTGGTAGAAAACTGGTGAAAAAAATCAAATGTTCTTACATGAATATTAGGAGAACATGTATTAAAAATAGTAATTAATATATTGAGTGTAAGGAGAGCATCTGTAGAAACTAACATGATTGTCTAATAAACGTATTATTTAAGTTTATGAAATTTTTTCGTTCAAATTATTTGCCTAGCGTGGTTTTTTCTAGGCGGCACACTTTTAGACCGTGAGTATATTTTTCGTCAAATCTAGACATAATAAGCTTGAAAATGAGGAATGAATCATGGAATTTGATAAAGGAATAAAGAAGATAAAGTTAAGGCAGTAAAAAACTTGCTTGAGTAAAATAATATATAACTAATTAGTTTATAACTTTATTTGGTGAGCAATCAAAAATATATGTTATGTATAACACAGATTTAGAAAAGTAAGTTAATATAATTTTATATAGGTATTTATTTATAAGACGTTTACATTTGCTTTTGTACAGGTTTCGTAAAAAACTTAACGGGACTCTCACGTCCGTACTCTTTTTTTAATTATCTTACATTCTGTGCCTAGAAACGGTAGGCTAAAAGTGTATTTCTCCGGTTTAATAATGTATGAGCATGGTAGTGGGGGCACAAATTTAAAAATAGATTTTTTCAATTTTGATGATAAATTTATATTATTACTTGACGATATAAGACGAAAAGTAAGAATAAAATTTTTCGATATCTGCCTTAATTTTCAAAATATTGAAAATTGAAAATTTTTCTTTAATTATTTAGCTTTCGATATTTCGAAAACCAAGACACATATCGAAAAATTTTATTCTTATTTTTCGTCTACATTCATGAAGTTATAACAAAATTCATCATCAAAGTTGAAAATAAGATAAAAATAATTTCAACCCTTAATCTACCCTGCTCTTACATCCCTTATATGGACGGTGACACTTAGTTTTTTTCTTTTCTAATTCATTGCTAATATGTTTATTTTCTATTAAAAAGTTTTTTTTTTTAATTTGTTTTCATTCATTCCAAATGAAAATTATCAAAAACTTCCAAAATATGTCGTTTTTGAGATTCCTCCATAAGAGCCAATGTATTTTATATCGATTTTTAATGACTTTTTTCTTAAAAATTTGCACGGATACCTAAGCTGAAATTTTAACCACATATTCTTTGAGTAAAAGACTACCTACAAACAAATTTTGAGCCTTTAAATCAAACATTGTTGTCATGCTCATACATCCTTAAGTGTATTAAGAAATTATCGTTATTTTAAAGATATCTACAATTTGATGAAGTCCTGCTGTTACAATTGGGACCACTCTGTATAAAAAATAATTCATTCATGCATTATCGTATACCTTTAAAAAAAAACCAACCAAATACTTTCTTACAAAGCGTTTCTGGTGTTCTTTCAATAAATTTTTAGAATGTAATATTCTGTGCTTAGCCGCTTGTAAAAAATGAAATCAATTTCGTTATGCGTATTTGCTTTAAACAAAATGTTCAGCAAATTTTATTTAATATGATATGTGTTCATTTATACTTGTAATTTTCATTTATCATTTCAAAATGCATTATGCGTACTTGTTTTAAGTAAAATGTTCAGGAAATTTATTTTATACGATATGTGTTCATCTAGTCTTATGATTTTCATTTTTCATTTTAAATGTATTACTCAAATAAAATAAAATTGAATATAATGGTAATAGAGAAAATATTAATGCATCCTTGAAATTTTCCAAAGTTGTTTATTAGGTTGTAAACACTTTGTAAAAAAAATTTGAAAACGGTTGACCCTGCAGGTCATCCCTGTAACTTCCCGCTAAGTAAGTAGATTATTATTTATTAATCGATCAAAAATGAATATGTTCGATGCTTTTGAGCTTCTAGCTCAAAAATTTCATAGACGTTTGATAAAACACTATTTTTTAAATTTTCAAATCGCGATAACTTTAGAATGAATAAACCGATTTTCACGCGGCTGGTGACATTCGACGCAGTTTTTGAAGCTTCATGAAGAATTTTTAAGTTTCAATTGATAGAACAAAAAATTTTGAGGTTATTCCGAAAAAACGCTTTTTTGGGTTTTCTTTCGTCAACGATAACTCACGAACGAATCAACCGATTTTGACCGGACTGGTGGTGATCGACGTGGTTTTTTGATGTTGAGAGCTGATTAGTTTTGCAATTGATCGATACAGCCGTTTAAAAGTTATTAAAAAAAAAACCACTTAAAAAAAAATTTTTGCAGTTTTTTTGAGATTTCTCGAAATCTATCGGTCCAAATCTTTGGTCAAGCCCTTTCGAATGGTCCCAACCGCGATCAAATCGGACAAGCCGTTCAAAGGTTATGAGAGGTTTACATACATCCACACACATACACACGTTAGTGTTAGCAATAAATAGTATCCGCATAAAATTGTTTTCCTATTCTATTTACAATTTTTTACATTTGGTAAACACGGTTTTCGGATATTATTTTATGGTTATACCACCAAATAACTCAATTTGAAATCATTTTGCTCTACCAAAAGTATTTTAAGATTAATATTGTATAATTTATTCAATATATAAATGAAGAATTAAGTGCTTTTTAACATATGAATGATAACAATAATTATACCCACACATGTGTCTAAATATTGTATTATATAGGGTAATGTGTAGTACCCCGATTAAATTTTACTAAGAATCACACTTCAGTTTATCGACAGGTATTGATTGCTATCACTACATATTATAAAACAAAGTCGCTTTTTCTGTCCCTATGTCCCTATGTACGCTTAAATCTTTGAAACTACGCAACGGATTTTGATGCGGTTTTTAATAGATAGAGTGATTCAAGAGGAAGGTTTTTATGTATAATAATACATCCATATTATAGTAGAGTAAGGGGTTGAAATAGGGGTTGAAACGGATATGCTTCAAAAACTAAAAAAAATGTGCATCGATAAATTTTGACACGATATACAACCAGCTTCAAAGATCTATTGTTTTTATCTACTTTTAACCTTCGGAGGGTAGAAAGGTGTAGCGAGAAAGTGGGAAGAAATTATCGAATATTTACAAATATACCTAAGTGGGGTATCAATTATAAAAGAGCATGACGTGTACAAAACTGTTATCCAACGAAAGGAAATGTGGAGGGAGGGGTGCAAGTGGGGATGTTGCCCAGCAAAGCGGGTAGTTCACAGCTAGTTTATGAATAAAATCAAGAGTCTAATAGAGGCAAGGATTTCTTACTCGAAGGCAAGCAACTGATAGAATACTGATTCATGTGTTTTTGTTTTCAAGTGAAGTATAAATAGCATCTTTTAGTGCAGTTAAAGTAGTAAAAGCGCTGGTTAACAGCGCTTTTAGAACAATTAAATTAAACATCTAAAAGGAAAAAAGTATGGATCTTTGAAATTTTCCACAGTTGTTTATTTGGGTGTACCTAAACACATTTGGGTGTAAAAAAAAATTCGACCTCTCAGGGGCGTACCTAACTCCCTACTTGGGGGGAGGGAGTAGTTGGAGGGTTTTAATCAGTTTTTTATAAATTACAGAAAACTATGCATCCATTAAAAAAAGTTCAATTAAAAGTTCTAGCTGAAGTATTTCTACATATTTTCGTTTTTTTTTCGACTTTTTATTTTAGCTTCAAAATTGACCGCTATATGCCAATTTAAAATGGCATTAACAATATTTAAAAAAAAAATAAATAAATTTTGTAAATAAATTATCTTGATACTTATTTCGATTAGTTAACAGATTATTAAAATTACCTCATCAAGTATGAACAGATAAACTAATATAAGTAACTACACCG